>NW_016107701.1:637299-647882 GCF_001604975.1 Cebus imitator
GAGTCTTGCTCTATCGCCCAGGCTGGAATACAATGGCACCATCTCGGCTCACTGCAACCTCTGCCTCCTAGGTTCAAGCAATTCTCCTGCCTCAGCCTCCAGAGCAGCTGGGATTACAGGCACCTGCCATCATGCCCGGCTAACTTTTGCATTTTTAGTAGAGATGGGGTTTCACCTTGTTGGCAAGGCTGGTCTTGAACCACTGACCTCAAGTGATCCGCCCACCTTGGCCTCCCAAAGTGCTGGGATTACAGGCTTGAGCCACCATGCCTGGCCTCACTGAGTTCTTTTAAGGATCAAGTAAGGTCATCTGTCAGACATAATGTGCTCAGTAAGTGAAAAATCAATGCAAATGGAAGGTAATATTATTTTCTGTATGCATTTTAAATCCCTGCTTCTGTAGCAGGAGAGCACCATGCTGACTTAGTTATTTGCAGTTAAATCAAATATTACCCAAGATCTACAAGCCATAAGGTATGTAGGCAGAAAGTGAGATGTGAACAAATCCTTCATCACAAATCAATTCTCAAGCATTTCCCTAGGGCCAGCCATCCTTCCTCTGAAGAAGGGGAACCTGAAGGGTACTCACTCTCTAATTGTTTTAACAGCTTGGCTGCCCTGCCAGCACCCTCCCAGAAAACCAGAGTGGTAAGGGGAAGTGCAGAATGAATAACGAACTGGCACCTCAGTGATTCTGGATTCTGTGGAGGGGATGGAAGGCTATACTACAGACAAACCCCTGCAGGGTAATTCTAGCTAGATGCTGCAGCAGGGTAGATGAGAACATGCTTCCGCAAACCTCTTGGGATGCATTACTGACTGGACTCTGGCGCTCAGAGCTTCCAGCCAGCCAGAATTTCCTCGGTGCATGATCTGCTGAGCAGCTCTGATAGGGATTCACTGGTGTCCTGGCGTAATGTGGAGCCCAGGCCCTTGGAGCTCCCACTCTCCAGCTGGAAGCTGCCCACCAGCTCCTGGATCCACTGCAGGTCTGTGGAGAGCTCCTGCCTCAGAGCCTCAAACTGGGCCTTCACCTGGTCCAGTTTCCTAGCCACGCTTCCAAGGTTGGACCCCGTGGCCTGGATGTCTTCTCGCAGCAGCTTCTTCAATGACTCTACCTTGCGGAACTCATACCTGAGCTGGGACAGGTTGTGCCGGGCGCTCTCACTCTCCTCTCGGTACCAAGCTTCCTTCTCATTGAAGATGGAGACCAGGGCCTCCACATCATCCTGGACGGTATCATGGGCCTCCACCAGGGCACGGCATCCCAGGTCCACCCGAGCCACGTCTTCCACCACACAGGCAAAACGCTCAAAGTTGACATAGGTGTTGTTGGGAGGCATGCTTGAGTGGCATTTGAGAGTGTACTCTCTCAGGCGCTTGGTCTTTAGCTGGGTGGGCTCTGTCTTGTGCTGTTCAGGGGCTTTGACTTCTCCTTTTGACTGGTGGGTGTTCAGACAGAAGAATCAGAGTGTTAATTTGCTGCCCGCCCCAGAAGGCAGTCTGAGGGGCCGGCAGAAGGCACACACATGGCCTCTGGTGTTCACTGCATGCGTCAGGCCACAGGGAGAACCAGGGTGGGATGAGCACCCCCACAGACCATAAGTGAGGTCAAGGAGTATGGGGTGCTGCCTGCATGCTCATTCAGGGCAGAGGGGTCCACGGCCATTAGAGATGGTTCCACACACATAGCATTTAAGGGGTGCTCACACAGACAAGCAGGCTGCAGCCAGGACTCTGCAGGCATCTGTGCAGGGCTGGAGCGTGCAAGGCCAGGGCTCACATAGCGGGGCTGAGGAGCATCTCTCCTTTGGTGCTCCTTGCGCCTTCCCCTTCCTTCAATGAGCAGATGAAGCTGAGCAGATGAAGCTGACCTCCTCCCAGACTACTCCAGCCCTCCCTGTTCTGTCTTCCACAGGCCTCACCTTCTCTTTTTATTTGATTATTATTTTTTAGAGAGATGGGGTCTCAGCATGTTGCTCAGGTTGGTCTTGAACTCCTGGACTCAAGCCATCCTCCTGTTGCCTCGGCCTCCCAAAGTGCTAGGATTACAGGCATGAGCCACTGTGCCCAGCCTATCTCACCCTTTCTTATCTCTACCTTTCTTATGGTCATTTCATCCTTGCTGGCCTTCTCACTTAACAGTTAAGGTTAACGGGAAGTCTGGTGACGTCCCTGGGTGTGCGTAGCTAGCCTGAATCCTGCTGCGTCCAACCCTCTCAAAGTGCTCTTTACACCAGACGCAAGACCCTCTGGAAAGCCAGCAGCTGGAAGCCAGACTGCAAGGCGAGTTAGGCAGGAATCCATCTTTTTGCTCCGACTCTCCCCAGAGGGAAAAGAATTGCCCTAACAGTGGCTGTCTCTCTTCCCCACCAGGCCTCCATCTCAGGCCCCATTCCTCCGGGCCTGAGGAGCTGGACGGCTGATTTAAGTGCCATCTTTGACTCAGAGCCCCAAAATCCGAAAGGAGGAGGCCTAGTCACATTGTGGTTTTCAATTGTCACTGATCTCTCTACACCTGGGGAGTCCTGATTTCCACTTGGAGAAGGGACAGTGACATACCCTCCAACAAAGAACACTGTGTAAGGTGGCCCCAAAGAAAAAGGGTTTCAGCTGAGGTTTGTGAGGGTTTTGTTTCATAAGTTACCTGAATATGAGAGACACAAACTTAAAATAGCAAGCAAATAAACCTATTTGAACAAGCCCAGGCCCTTTGGGGCCCTTGGCTAGCTTTCATCTGTGCCCAGGGTCAGTGCTTCAAGCAAAGGTCTCTCCAGTGGACCCTCTGCATCTGGCTACCCAGGCCAGCCCTGGCGACAGAGCAGGGACCCTTTGCCCATTGGAACTTGTGACCATGCCCTTACCGTGATCCAGGGGTGTCTGAGAGCCTCTTGGATTGTGAGCCGTTTCCTGCAAAGAGGTTTGAGAAACAGTGATGATCCATGAGGACAGAAGCTGGGAGCAACCATCTCCGTTCTTACTCTTTTTAGACCAATATTTTAGCATTTTTTGGCCACTCTCATCAAATCAGTTGAATGGAGGATGCAGAGATGAATGGGAACTGGCTGCTTATCCTGTAATCTAGGGGAAGGAAGTGGTCCAGGCAGATCCCTCCACAGAGTGGCCTTGTTACCTAAACCCATACCTTCTGTCCCAAAGCTGAAAGGTCTAAGAAGAGTCATAAATGTGCTAATGAGCTTCCAGAATCCTCCAAAAACCAGGTCCCCATTGCTAAACCCATGGTCTCTGCTTTTCTGTTTGCCTTCTGGATCCTTTCTCTGCCTTTCACTGCTTTGTACCCAGGTCAGTGACTCTCCCTAACACTGCTCTTAGGAAAATCAGGGACCTTGCACTCCAGACAACCCTACTCTGGCCGTCTCTGAAGTCTGTGGGATGGAGAGGACATGGTGTTCTGGTCTGTGGATCTTTCTTCCTGCCCCATCCAAGTCATGCTCTGGGTACCCAGCACCCTGCAATTACCTGCCTATCTTCTATTTGGCCCTATTGCCATGGGGCTCACCCTGGCCCCTGAAGAAGGGATAAGGTTAGCATGTCTCCCACCCTCCCACTGAATTGACCTCTCCAAGCCCACCTGCTCCTACTCCCAACCTGAATTGGCTTGAAAACCCTGCCTTTTAACCTTTTCAAATCTGAAATCCAGGTGCCTTTGGGACAGACTGCACAAGGTAATGAGCCCTAAAGAAACCCTGGCTGACTTCCAGCTCGCGCGCGCGCATACACACACACACACACACACACACACACACACACACATTATTTACATTTCAGCAGGAGGAGAAAGCAGAAAGACTTGAGCAAACAAGACAAATGCTACGTCTTGGCTAGGCCACACTTCCCAGCACCTGCTCGGATTAGACTACAGCGGTACAGATGACAGCTATGTCAAAGCTGGGACACACTGACAGGTCTTTGAGAGAGGCGACAGGAAGCCATCAGACCTGAGAAACCAGTGGCTTCTCTGTCCTCTTACCGGGTCTCTTTAACCAGAAGCTTCCGAATGAAGTCCTTGGCCAGCTCGCTCGTCTGGCTGAAGAATTCCTCATCAAAGTCGTAACTGACTGCTGTGATATTTGCCAGTGTTTCCTGCTTTGTGTCTCCCAGGAAAGGGGACGCTCCACTTAGGCTGAATACAAGAGAGGAAACCACGTAACTAAGGGAAGGTAGATGGAAATGGGGATGGCAGACTTGGGGAACCCTGCCCCATGACTGCTGCATGGAGCTGGAAGGCTCCCAGCAACACAGCCTGCCCCCTCTAAGCAGCCAACCAGCAGCCTGTTCAACCGTGTCCAATTCAATACACATTCATGGAGCTTCTCCTAAGCACCTGACAGAGAGAAACTGTGTCTTCACGGGACTCGAAAGCGGAGGGGAGAGAAACACAGTGATGTGGCTCTTTGTGATTCCCCAGCTGGACAGAGCAGAATATAATGGAAAGCCAGCCAAAGGACAGGGGAGCACAGGAAAGAGGGAGGCCCAGGGCAGCTTCATGGTAGCACAGATATTTACATCGCTTTGTGTCTTGAAGAATAAAGAGGTTGTCAGCAGTCAGAGAAGGAGATGGAAAGGCCTTCTGGGCTACAAGAGCAACTTGAGCAGAGCCCACAAGTTTGGAAATAGAGGGGCCATTAGGGACTAGAAAGATCTGTGTTGTTCCCCCACAGGGTTTGTCAAGGATGTCATACAAATAATGACTCCTATATCTACTATCTCCTGACTCAACTTTCAGTTCTTCATGGGATGCCTTGGTAGAGGCATGATCCAGCAGTCTCTGGATCTGACATGCCATTGCCCCAAACTCATTGTGTCCAAACCCCATTCTAAGTACTCCCCTGATGAATGACATAACTTTACAAATGTACCCAAGCTAGAAACACAGGAGTCACCTTGGACCCTTCTTTCTATTCCCTTGCCACATCTGCCTGGCCAAAAGGTTTTTGGTTGGTTCCATTTACTAAATATCTCTTAAAAGTCATCCCCATCTCCACAGCCACTTTCTTAGCATGGTGGCAGTAAGGTGCACTGGAAAAAATTTGATATTGCAATCCTGGGTTTGAATCCCAGCTCAGCCACTCATTAGCTGTGTGAAGCTAGAACTCCTCTGAAATGTAGTTTCCTCATCTGTAAAATGAAGAAAATAAAATTGCCACCTCACATGATTGTGAAGAATGAATGCATACAAAAGCCTTCATGCAATCCTGGCCCACACTAAGGGCTCTGGAATTAATGGCCATTATCACTGCCATTGTGAGAACACAAAAACCCTCTATGATTTTCCATTTTCTATAGGATCACATCAAAACTCCTCAGCAAGGCAGTAAGAGTTGGTCCTTCGCCATGCTCGGTACATTTCAGCCACACTGAAGGTTTACCGTTTTTTTCTCGCACTGTTTCCTCAGCCAGCACAGCCCCTCCTTCCTTCTCCACCCACAGAATTAACTTCATTCTTTACATCCTAGTTCAAATCAATCCACCAATCACATGCTCTTTCTCTTTCTTTCTCAATAAACCTTCAACAATTCAGCAAACCGGTGGTTCCCCACCTGTGTCTCACAAAGGTGTGTTCAAGCCTCTAGCCTAACTTTGGTCCCACTGGGCGTGAGTTAGGTGTGTGGTGTCTTCCACAGACAGGGATTACCAGCAAGCAGGGAAGACCCTCCTCCACGTCAGTATCCTGGTGCCTGCCTGGTACGGTGTCTGCCATGGAGGAGACCTCAACAAAGCCGTTAAATTCAAATGAGCCACAAGAAAACTAAGTGCTCAGTAGACACTGGGATTCCTTTTTTTTTTTTTTTTATGACAGGGTCTTGCTCTGTTGCCCAGGATGGAGTGCAAAGGTGCGACTACAACTTACTGCAACTTCTGGGCTCAAGCAATCCTCCTGTGTCGGCCTGCAGTAGCTGAGACTGCAGATGTGTGACACCACATCCAGCCAATTTTTTGTTTTGTTTTTTTGTAGAGATAGGGTTTAGTCATGTTGCCCAGGCTGGTCTCAAACTCCTGGACTCAAGTATCTGCACACCTCAGCCTTCCAAAATGCTGGGATTACATGGGATTCCTTAATGTTTCAATATGAAAATCAGAGTCCTGAATAAATTAAAGTTTCAAGAGCCACATCTGAATCTGAAACTATAGATCGATCTGAAACTATAGATCAGGCTCTGATCTGAAACTATAGATTGATGGTTCTCAGCCTTCTCTTTGCATCAAATTCAGCTGGAGTTTTAAAAGATACAGAGACTAAGGCCCTATCCCCAGCACTTGTGATGTAATAGATCTGGAGTGGGGCCTGTGCCATGGTGGGTATTAAAAGCTCTCCTGTGCAGCCAGGGTTGAGATTCTCTGCTGCATCTCGGGGGGATCCACCATGTCACACAGGGCTCCTAGTCCAAGTGCTGCTGGGAGAGTCAGAGACCGGGCTCACAGGGATCACCGAGAGAATGAGCCCCTCAGCTGCTGAGCACTGGTGCTCCCTGCCCCATATGGTTGACTCTTACTCCACAGTGCTATAATCATAGTATTTTCCATGTGTGCTGTGAAGGGAAAATGGTTGGGAAGGGCCGATGGAATGAACACTCACTTGCCCACTGTGCACATGCCAGTGTCAGGGCTGGGAAACTTGCACTTGTTACTTATTTAGCTTTCACAACACACGCATGGTGGGAAGTTTGGGATTCCTATTTTTCTGATGAGAAAAACAAGCCCAGAAGCTAAGTCGCTGCCCAAGGCCACAGAGGTGGAAAGTGATAGTATTACAGGCTCCAGCCCCAGAGGTAACTCACCACACACTGGAGCTATGCAGGAAATCTCTGTCTAAGCAACCGAATACTTCAGGGACAGGCAAAGAGGAAGAAGAGAGACAGGAAGAAAAGGGAATCTGGGGAAAAGAGGGAAAATGGGGAAAGAAAGAAGAGGCAAGATTGGGGAGGGCATAAGCAGCTTCACAGGGCTGTCCCAAGAGTTCTGACAGAAGGGCCCAGGCGTGGTGGCTCACGCCTGTTATCCCAGCACTTTGGGAGGCTGAGGGTAGACCACGAGGTCAGGAGTTGGAGACCAGCCTGGCCAACATGGTGAAACCCCGTCTCTACTAAAAATAAGAAATTGGCCCTGCATGGTGGCACACACCTGTAGTCCCATCTACTCGGGAGGCTGAGGCAGGAGAATTGCTTGAACCTGAGAGTCGGAGTTGCAGTAAACCGAGATTGTGCCACTGCACTCCAGCCTGGGCGACAGAGCAAGACTCTGTCTCTAAAAAAAAAAAAAAAAAATAGTTCTGAGAGGAGTCTGAGTGAAAAGTGACATTCTCCAGTATACCTCAGTCTGGGGGAGGCTGGGCAGGGGAGCCCCGGCATTCCATAGTAGGAATGCAGACACAGGCTGTGCAGAGCACAGGCTGCACCCCTGGATGTCTGCTCAACTTCAATGCCAGGGTCAGATGGATGAAATAGACACACAGCGCTTAGCCTCAGGCTTCCTGTGTAGACTTAACACACCCGGATTATGGTGGGTACTTAGTAAATAGTCTGTCTGCCTGTCCCTCTCTCATTCCTTCTGATTCCCCCATATTTAAGCTGAGCCAGAGACCCTGGATCAGAGATACTCACAGGATGTAGGTGATGACGCCTATGCTCCTGTAAAATAAAGAACAGTTGAGTCAGGACCGCCTGGGTCCAATCCCCGACCAGCAAGGGACACCTGCATGGATCTAAGGGGAAGAGGTCACTTGCCTCCCCCACAGCAGCTCCTAGATACTGTCTCATGCTCCACACCCCTCTCTATCCCGCCCTTCAGCAGCAGCCTGGGATGTGTTTGGAGTCATTGAGCTCTGAACCCTGAGTCTGAGGACCCAAGTTCAAGGTCAGAATCCTGCACTTGCAGGCTGTGTGATTTGGGTAAGTCCCTTACCACCTCTGAGCCCTTTCTTCTTATGTGGATAATGATAATCACCTCATAGGAATGTTAACAGGATTTTAGAAAACCAGGTAACAAAGGTGCTCAGCCAACTGTAAAGCAGCATCCAAATGAAATGAGTGGCATCTGTGCAGAGAACTAATCCCTACAGTATCCGCAGGCCTAGCACAGTGCCCCGATGCGTGAACTTTCAGTGACCACTTGGCTGGCCGACTGAGCGAGTTACTGTTACTATTATATTTAACCTGGCTGGGGAGGCCCGGAGGTGAGTCTGCACCTCCACCTTGCCTCTCTTCTTGCTCCTCCACTGCTGACAAAGCTCTGACCTGGTCAGGTGGTAACTGGCCTCAGGTCCAGGCCTAGTGGCCCTCCAGCTGCCCTGGCCGCAGGTCTAACACACTGGGAGAGCTGCCAGAGGCTCTGAACGGTGAATGTGGAGTAAGGGGCTTTCACGGTTAAGAGGATATCACCTGGAGCAGGATCTCAGGCCTTCTGCCCTTGGAAGGATCCTTAGGTCACCTGAGTGGCCTGTCCAACTTACCACATGTCAGCCTCCAGACCCAGGGGCTCGTAGTTCACAATTTCTGGAGCTGAAAGAGGTCATATTAAAGAGTAAACAGGAGTGTAAACATGAGAGGAGAGATAGTTGTAAGGAATTTTAGGGAATTTGATAATAAATGTCTCTATCCTGAATCCCCAGGAAGAGTAGAGCAACAGATAAAGGTGGTCTGCATCTAAGAATTCTGAGGAAAGGAGTTGCCATGGCCCAAATGTTTGTGTTTCCCCAAAATTCATATGTTGACAGTGAATCCCCAACGTAATAGTATGAAGAAGTGGAGTCTTTAGGAGGTGACTAGGTCATGAGAATGGAAACCTCACAAGCGGGACTGTACCCTCATAAAGAGGTCTGAGGGCTGGGTGTGGTGGCTCATACCTGAAATCCCAGCACTTTGGGAGGCTGAGGGGGGAGGATTGCTGGAGCCCAGGAGTTGGAGACCAGTCTGGGCAACACAGGGAGACCCCATCTCCACAAAAAGTTTTTAAAAATTAGCTGGGCATGGTAACACATGCCTGTAGTCTTAGGTACTCAGGAAGAGGCTGAGGTAGGAGGATTGCTTGAGCCTGGGAGGTTGAGGCTGCAGTGAGCCATAATTGCACCACTACATTCTAGCCCAGGTGACAGAGTGAGACCGCATTTGAAAAAAAAAAGGAGAGAGAAAGAAAGAAAAAGAAAAAGAGGCCTGAGAGGGCTTATTTGCCCCTTTGGTCATTTGATAACTTAACAAGAAGGCGCCATCTATGAAACAGGGTAAACTCTCATCAGATTCCAAATCTGCTGGCACCTTGACCTTGGACTTCCCATCCTCCAGAACTGTGAACAGTGAACTTCTGTAGTTTATAAATGACTCACTTTAAGGCATTTCATTAAAGCAGCCCAAAAGGACTAAGAAAATTGTTGTCTGTTATCCTGGTAGAAACCTTTTACAAACAGGCCTTGAGAGAGAGGAAGAGGAAAAGTACACAGAATACCTGAGAAAGGAAGAGAAGGGCAGGGAAACGAAGGTACAGAAGGAGAAATGGGGCCTCGGCTATGGGGCCTGCTTTAGAACTCCCTGGTAAAGACCAGTCATGTCAGTGCTGGAAAATGGTGAAGGAGAAGGCAGAGAAGGACTCCACTTTCCTCTGAGTCTGGTCTGAAAGAGGGTACCTCCCACCTGATGAGGAGGAGGATATCCTGGGGTCCCCTGGGACAATGAGCTTAAGGGGCAGCCAGGAGAAGATGTCCAGGGACAGTTTCCAGGGCCAGAGCCCTCACGTTTGGAGCCATCCACGTACAGGAAGGAGTAGCAGCTGAGGCAACGAAGTGATGACCAGGAGAGGGTGCAGAGTCTAGGAAAGAAGGCTCTGCCGAGGAGAGAAGAGGACCAAATCCTCCCCAGAAATCAAGCAGATAATCCCTGGAAAGTGAGTGTTGAATTTCACAGCCACCGCAGTGCCCAGAATGTCAAGAAGGTACAGGCTGGGCATGGTGGCTCACACCTGTAATCCTAGCACTTTGGGAGGCTGAGGCGGGCTGATGACTTGAGGCCAAGAGTTCAAGACCAGCCAGGACAATATGGCAAAACCCTGTCTCTACTAAGAATACAAAAAAAAAAAAAAATTGGCTGGGCATGGTGGCGGGTGCCTATAATCCCAGCTACTTGGGAGGCTGAGGCAGGAGAATTGCTTGAATCTGGGAAGTGGAGGTTGCAGTGAGCCGAGATTGTCCAACAAGTGAGGCACAGAAATTTGGACTATGCATTACAGAGACTCTTACAGCAATGTGACATTGCTGTGACATCCCAACTGTGGTCATTTTTCTAATAATTTATTTGTTTTTATTTTTATTTTTTTAAGACGGAGTTTCACTCTTTTTGCCTAGGCTGGAGTGCAATGGCACGATCTTGGCTTACTGCAAGATCTGCCTCCTAGGTTCAAGTGATTCTCCTGCCTCAACTTCCTGAGTAGCTGGGATTACAGGCATGTGCCACCATGCCCAGCTAATTTTGTATTAGTAGAGACAGGTTTCTCCATGTTGCTCAGGCTGGTCTTGAACTCCCAACCTCAGGTGATACACCCAACTTGGCCTCCCAAAGTGCTGGGACTACAAGGCA
>NW_016107701.1:648818-651031 GCF_001604975.1 Cebus imitator
AAAAATGCTGTCATACTGCATGTGATTTATAGTCACTTTATTTTTTTACTTAACATTTATGTTTCTAGTGTTCACTGAATGTTCATCTATGCTTTTTATATTTTCACTGCTATATAGTAATCCATTGTGTGAATGTGTATCATTTTTTAGTCATTCTCCTCTCAGAGTTCGTGTAAATGGTTTCCATGTTTTAAAATTATTGGAACTGCTAGGCATGGTGGCTCACGCCTGTAATACCAGCACTTTGGGAGGCCAAGGCGGGTGGATCACCTGAGTTCAGGAATTCGAGACCAGCCTGAGCAACATGGAGAAACCCCGTCTCTACTAAAAATACAAAAATTAGCAGGGCGTGGTGGTGCGTGCCTGTAGTCCTAGCTACTCTGGAGGGAGGCTGAGGCAGAAGAATCACTTTAACCTGGGAGGCGGAAGTTGCAGTGAGCCGAGATGGCACCACTGCACTCCAGCCTGGGTGACAGAGTGAGATTTCTTCTCAAAAAAAAAAAAAAAAATTATTGGAACAATTGCTATGAACTTTTTTTTGCATGTGTTTCCTACTGTGCACGTGAAAGACTTTCTTTAGGTCAGTGACATTCAAAGTTTGGTCTGCAGACAGTCCACACATTGACACCGGTTCAACAAGATAGGCACAGAAATTTGGACTATGCATTTAGAAACTCATGGCAAGGTGACATTGCTGTGCCATCCAAACTGGTGATTTTTCTAATAATTTATTTGTTTTTATTTTTATTTTTTTGAGACAGAGTTTCACTCTTTTTGCCCAGGATGGAGTGCAATGGTGTGATCTTGGCTTACTGCAAGATCTGCCTCCTGGGTTCAAATGATTCTCCTGCCTCAGCCTCCAAAGTAGCTGGGATTACAGGCACCTAGTACCACACCCAGCTAATTTTTGTATTTTTAGTAGAGATGGGGTTTCACCATGTTGGCCAGGCTGGTCTCGAACTCCTGACCTCAGGTGATCCACCTGCCTTGGCCTCCCAAAGTGCTGAGATTATAGGTGTGAGCCACAGCACCCATCCTATTGTTTTGTTCTGTTTTTTGAGACAGAGTCTCACTGTCACCCAGGCTGGAGTGCAGTGGCACTATCTTGGCTCTTTGCAACCTCCGCCTCCCAGGTTCAAGCAATTCTCCTACCTCAGCCTCCAGAGTAGCTGGGACTACAGGCACGCACCACCATGCCTGGTTAATTTTTTGTATTTTTAGTAGAGATGGGGTTACACCATGTTGGCCAGGCTGGTCTCGAACTCCTAGTCTCAAGAGATCCACCCATCTTGGCCTACCAAAATACTGCGATTACAGGCATGAGCCACTCCGCCCAGCCATCATCACAATTTTAGGCAGAAAAATGTTTATATTATTTGCTTAATATTTACTGGTTTCTTTGCTTCTATTACTTCTTGCTTTGAGGCCTCCCTTCAGAGTTCATTTCTTTAATTCAGAAGTACATCTTTTAGAAGGTCTGTTAATGATGGTCTATTGGTGGTAAACTCTATATCAATGTTTTGGGGTTTTTTTTCTTAATTGTTCTTTCTTGTTTTTCTTAAATCTTTTGCCTTTTTTTTTGAGATACGGTCTTACTCTGTCATGCAGGCTAGAGTGCAATGGTGTGATCTCGGCTCACGACAACCTCTGCCTCCCAGGTTCAAATGATCCTCCTGCCTCAGCCTCCCAAGTAGCTGGGATTACCTGTATGCACTACCACACTTGGCTAATTTTTGTTTATTTAGTAGAGACAGGGTTTCACCATCTCGGCCAGGCTGGTCTCAAACTCCTGTGATCCACCCGCCTCAGCCTCCCAAAGTGCTGGGATTACAGGCATGAGCCACCATGCCCAGCCTCATTCTTGAGATATATTTTTTCTAGGCACACAATTATGGGTTTATTTTTTATTTTTCCTCAGCTCTTTGAAGACAATATTCCACTGGATACTGGCTTCCATTGTTGTTTCGAGAAATATGTTGTTGATCTTATTGTTCTTTTGTAGGTATTTGTCTTTTCTCTGACTGCTTTGTCTTGGTACCCTTCAGTTTTACTCTAATGTGTTCAGGTAAGATTTCTGTCCTTTCTGTGTCTGTGGATGCATGGATGCAGTTCTGAAAACTCTCGGCCATTCTCTTCAAATAGTGCTTCTCCTTTTTTTTTTTTTTTTTTTTTTTTTTTTTTTTTTTTTTTTTTTTTTTTTTTTTTTTTTTTTT
>NW_016107701.1:651046-666299 GCF_001604975.1 Cebus imitator
TCTCTATTTCCACCTTTTAGAATGCCAAAGAGACCTATGATAGGCTTCCTCTTTCTACCCTCTTTCGCTCATCCTCTCTTCATATTTCTATGTCTCTGTCATTGTACGGTTTTCTTAGAAAGACAACCTGGCATAATGGGAAGAGCACAGGCTTTGCTGTTGGCTGGTTCTGTATTTGCATCTCAGCTGCATGGCCTTGTGTTGCCTTAAACAAGGCACTTGTTGGAGAAAATAATGAACCCTGCCTCAGGAAGCCATTTGAGGATAATTAAGACAATGTCTGTAGATCATGAGACATAGTGCCTGGCACACGGCAAAGGCTCCCTGCCCTGGGGTCTCTGGGGTCTCTGAGCAGTATTCTATAGTGGCTGCAGAGCCTGAAAATCCATCAGGTGGCTGGTCTGATATATTCTGTCTCTCTTTTTGATTTGACTGTGGTCAGAAGTTTTAGCATCCAGATGTTGAGGACATCATGCCCACCCTCTATCTCCAAGACCACTTCAACTCCCGAAGCAGATAAGCAGACGGTGGTTCTCAGCGCTCATTCCTTCCCTCCCTACAGGCTGTTTCTTCATGATCCCAACCTCTGGCCCAAGTCCTAAAAGGAGGCTTCTGGGGTACAGAATGGGCAGGGGCCTGGACCAAGGATGAGAGAAACAGAGGGAAGAGAAAGCAGGCAGGGCCCCACGGGAGCTGGGCACCCCCATACATGACATAAAGCCAGGCATAGAGGAGAGGCGAGTGGGTGGATTTGGTATTTGGCAGATTATTTCCTTTTCCTTTTTCAGGAAATCAAAAGCTAGTTCAGAGAAGGTTGAGTTTATGGGAATTCAAGAGGGCGAGGTATTTTTAAATCTTCATAAGAATAAACTCATCTAAGAGCAGGAGGTGGGGCCAGCGCTGCAAGGCTTTAACAGCCTAGGCTGTAGCCCCACTGAGAGCCACAGGGCCCCACTCAGCCCTTACCCTACTGAGCACTCAAAGCCTACACCTGGGCCCTCACCCACAGGCCCAACAAGACATTTCCTCCCCCACCCATTAGGTTTCTAGGGATGTCTCAAGGCATCATCTCTTTGCCCAGAGGCCATGGCCCCAGACACAGGTTTCTTCCCGGGATCTCTACCTTTGATGCCAGATTCTTAGCTGAGAGAGAAACAAGCCTAAAACTTACCCACAAATTCTGGCGTCCCAAAAATGTTCTTAAATTCAACTCCATCTTCTATTTCGTGAGCCAGACCAAAGTCAATCAGCTTGATGTGTGGAATGGGAATATTTTTGTCTAACAACATAATGTTTTCTGGCTGGACAACAAAAAGGAAAAAAAAAAACCAGGAAGGAAAGAAAAGAAGAGACAGTAATTAAAGCCTAGTTTATGTTTGGCTTTGGGGTTTGGGGTGGGACTTGATGTTCTTTTTAGGAGGCTGAAAGAGCATAAACTCTTCCTTGTTTTAGTGTCCTCAGTATCCTTTGTGAACTCAAAGACAGGCAACGCATTGAGGGCATGGCCTGGGTTTTACTAAATCTTCTGCTCACAGCAGAACTGAAGACTCCAGCCTTCATCTCTCTTCTGTCTCTGAGTGGCAGATCCCTTTAATGCCATGTCTCTGTTTTCCCATCTGTCAAAAGGGGTCAATGAGATACTTGCAGCATTTCCTGTAAACAAACCCAGCATTGCTGTATGAGTGTGAAAAGGGCGGGGACATCCCAGGTTAGCCTCTGTTTATACTCAGCTTACTGACCTTGGTCTTCCTGACCACCTCTTTCCCCTGGCCAGCCAACTTCCTGTTGACAACATTCCCCTCCTCTGGACTAATCGTGTGGCCCATGTTTCTCTAGGTGTTTAACTAATTTTGGTCCTCAGCAGGTCACGGGAAAAAATGCACCCAATTTCCAGGGAAAATACCAGCTGCTCAGGCTATTTCCAGCCCAGCAAGCAGCTGCCAGGTCTGACACAACAATGTAGGTGGATGCGGGGTAGGGGACAGCCCCTCACACACCCATGGGCCTGGCCCTTGCACACCCCGGACTCCCAGTGAGGCTGCGGTGGGAACCTGACCTCTCCCTTCTCACTCCTACCCAACCACTCAGACTACAAGCCCCTCTGCTTCACCCACTTTCTCCCACTCCACACAACTTTCCTTTGCTCCGTGCTACAGGAAATGTCCTGAAAACGCACATCCACACAAAATCTGTATACAAATGATCACAGCAGCATATTCACAATAGCCCTAAAGGGGAAACAATAAATGAATGGATAAACAAGATGTGAACACCCATATCACATCTGAATCCACATATGAATGCTGCTTGGCCATAAAAAGGAATGAAGTCAAAGAAACAAGTAAAAAGGAATAAAGTGCTTCCAGGCACGATGGCTCACGCCTGTAATCCCAGCACTTTGGGAGGCTGAGGTGGGTAAAGAACATGGCAAAAACTCCATCTCTACTAAAAATACAAAAATTAGCCAGGTGTGGTGGTATGCGCCTGTAGTCCCAGCTACTCAGGAGGCTGAGACAGGAGAATCACTTAAACCTGGGAGATGGAGGTTGCAGTGAGCCGAGATTGCAACCACTACACTCCAGCCTGGGTAACAGAGTGAGTCTCTGTCTTAAAAAAATAATAAAAATAAAAAGGAATGAAGTACTGATACCTGCTATAGCAGCAATGAACCTTGAAAACATTATGCTAAGGGAAAGAACCAGTCACAAAAGACAAAAAACATTCCATTTATACAAATATTCAATTTATACAAAAAATATTCCATTTATACAAAATATCCAGCATAGGCAAATCCACAGAGACAGAAAGTAGATTAGCAGTCGCGTAGGACTAGGGGAGTGGAGAGATGGGGAGTACATGGTTTCTTTTCTATTTTCTATAAATGATGGTGGTGTTGGTTATTTAACTTTGTAAATGGTATGCATTAGCGAGTAAATTGTGTAGTATGTGAATTATATCTTCATTAAGCTATTAAATAAATATTTAAGAAAATTAAACATCCCTGTTTCTCAAAGCACTGAAGAGTTTCCATACCTTGCACTTTTGCTCACGCCATCTGCTCTATCCAGAAAGCTTTCTGTTAAGTCTCTGACCATCGAAATCCTAGCCGGGCTTCAAAGTCTAACTCAACCCACTGTGTTCTTGAAGACCTTCCTCAGCAACCCTGAGCACCCTCCACATCCCCAGGAGTGAGCCCCACCCCCCTCCAGGCCCCATCAGGCTCATTTGAACCTTTCTGTTATGACATTTGGCATGCTTTCTCTTGTCTCACAGTCCTTTGCTGTTTTTGCCATAGCTCCCCAATCAGAGCTGTCCTCAGCTGGAGGGAGGATTCAGATCTTTGCAGCTTTGCCCCTGCAGTGCGGAGCATAGCAGCTGGTGTGCTGAGGGTGACCCTGTCAGCTGAATTGATACTGAATCTGGATGGATGCCTTTCCCCAGGTGCCCCTGGCTGCCTATGGTCTCTGTGACCTTCCAACTGGAAACTTCCACTCAAGGGAGCTGGCTGAGGCCTTCCCCCACTTTTTTTCCTTTTTTTAAAAAAAATAAATGACACATTTCCTTTTGCTTTTTTTTTTTTTTTTTTTTTTTTTTTTCTTCTTCCCCTCTGGAGATTACTCTCAATACTGTTTTGAAAATGTGTCCAGTCTTTCCCCAAGGGAGAACAAATCCTTAGGCTATACAGAAAGGAGCATGAAAGTGGGAGAGGTCAGCTCATGACTTGGATAAAATCCAGGAAGGTGGCTCCACTCTAGCACCCCTGACCAGCCCATTGGGGGCTGCCCATGGACCCCAAGTGTCCTGGCACCCCATGCAGTGAGCTGCACCCTCCCTTCTGGCCACTATCTCCAGGGCAGCAGTTGCACCCTCTTCTTAAGAACTTCTCATCTCTTCCAGGGAAAAAACCCTGAGACATCTCTCCAGTGCTGAAGGGCCATGGCTGCAGCCCTCCTGACCACCATAGCTGAGGCCCAGGACACCACCACACACACCACACTGAATGCGGGTGGGAGCCACAGTGGGCAGAGACGGAAACACCAGACCTGGTGATCCCCAGGACCATGGGGCAGCAGGGATGAGATGGTGAAGGGGAAGAACTGACGATGAAATTTCCAAGGCAATCCTGACAGATGAGACGTCTGCTTTCTCACATCTGCTCACCTCTGTGGAACACAGTCCAGGAAAGATGGTTTCTCCTCTGGCCTATAAGAACCTCAGGACAGGCCAGGCACCGTGGCTTATGCCTGTAATCCCAGCACTTTGGGAGGTTGAGGCAGGGGGATCACCTGAGGTCAGAAGTTCGAGACCGGCCTGGCCAACATGATGAAGCCCCATCTCTACTAAGAATACAAAAATTAGCAGGGCGTGGTGGCACACACCTGTAATCCCAGCTACTCAGGAGGCTGAGATGAGAGACTCACTTGAACCCAGGAGGCAGAGGCTGCAGTGAGCTGAGATCATACCACTGCACTCCAGCCTGGGCCACAGAATGACACTCTGTCTCAAAAACAACAACAACAACAACAAAAATATATGAAACAAAAAAAAGAACCTCAGTGCAAGGCCATGCTTCCCCACCTGAGTCTCATCTGTCTTCAGCCCCACCGCAAGAACCTAACACACAGCAGATGACTTCTCTCCTGCTTGGAACACTCCCTGCACTGCCCCTGCTCCAAACCTGGCTAGTTCCTATCCACATTTCAGTAAAGGAAGCACCTCATCCAGAAGGTCTTCCCTGCTCTCTCCCTACCACCTCCCCACTTCCCAAAGTACCCCATAATACCCAAATGTAGTGCTTCTTACTCTGATGATCTTGTCTGCTTACTTATCTGTCTCCCTCTACTGGGATGCCTAAGGGTTTTGTTCCTGTTATCTCCCCAGAGATTTGGATAGAACCTGATATCCAGCAGGTGCTCAATAAATGTGCCCTGAGTGAAGACAGGTGCCACTGATTAAGCCCCTGCAATCCATATACAGGACCCAGTGCTAAGCAAACATGTGACATACTTTATACTTCATTGAACTCTCAACTACCTTACACAATGGCTGCTATTATTCCTCTTTTACAAAAAGGAAGAAGAAAGAAGAAAGAAAGAAAGAAGAAAAAAAGAAGGAAGGAAGGAAGGAAGGAAGGAAGGAAGGAAGGAAGGAAGGAAGGAAGGAAGGAAGGGGGGAAGGAAGGAAGAAAAGCAAGCAAGCAAGACTGGCCAGGTGTGGTGGCTCACGCCCTGAGACATCTCTGACATCCCAGAACTTTTGGAGGCAGAGGCAGGAGGATCCCTTAATCCCAGGAGTTCAAGACCAGCTAGGACAACATGGCAAAAACCTACTTGTACAAAAAAAATTTTTTTAATTACCCCAGCGTGGCTGGGTGCAGTGGCTCAAGCCTGTAATCCTAGCACTTTGGGAGCTAAGTTGGGCGGATCACAAGGTCAAGAGATCAAGACCATCCTGGTCACCATGGTGAAACTCAGTCTCTACTGAAAATACAAAAAATCAGCTGGGCATGGTGGCATGCACCTGTAGTCTCAGCTATTCAGGAGGCTAAGGCAGGAGAATCGCTTGAACCTGGGGGGCAGAGGTTGCAGTGAGCTGAGATCGCGACACTGCTCTCCAGCCTGGCAACAGAGCAAGACTCCATCTCAAAAAAAAAAAACAAAAACAAAAAAATTACCCCAGTGTGGTGGCACACACCTGTAGTCCCAGCTACTCAGGAGGCTGAGGTGGGAGGATCACCTGAGCCCAGGAGATTCAGGATGCAATAAGCTGTGATTGTGCCACTACACTCCAGCCTAGCCAACAGAGTGAGACCCTGTCGAAAAGAAAAGAAAAGAGAAGAGAAAAGAAACCAAGACTATAACATTAGTTTGTATTATTCCTCATTAGGAATTTTAACCTTTAACTCTAACCACTAGACTAAATGATTCCCCTTCCTTGCTTCTCAGGGGTCTTATTAATTCATGCCTGTAATCCCAGAACTTTGGGAAGCCAAAGTAGGTGGATCACTTGAGGTCAGGAGTTCGAGACCAGCCTGGCCAACATAGTGAAACCCCAACTCTGCTAAAAAAAAAAAAATACAAAAATTAGCTGGGCATGGTGGCACACATCTGTGGTCACAGCTACTCGGGAGGCTGAGGCAGGAGAATTGCTTGAACTCGGGAAGCAGAGAGTGCAGGGAGCCAAGACTGTGCCACTGTACTCCAGCCTGGGTGACAGAGAGAGACACTGTCTCAAAAATAATAATAATTATATATATATCCCAGAGAGAAGCAGCAATGCCACGTGGGCCTAGCAACATGGAGCAACCTTGTGCCTGGGTCAGACACAACTGTTTTCCTTCTCTGGCACCTGCGTCCCACCCCAGGGTGCCTTTTCTTCTGGTGATACTTCCACACGAGTGAGTAGCCCCAGACCTCATCCCTGGCCTCAGGAGCTCCTGAGCAGGAAGTCCTCATTTCAGATGAGAAAACGGAGGTCCTGGTAGGGTGAACACCCAAGCTGTGTCTGGATAAAGAGATGTAGGGGGTTTCAGGCTGGAAGGTGGCCGTGGGGCAGCAGGAACTCTCTGTTGGGTGGTTAGGACCTGGGCTCTCGACCCCACCTTCACTACTCACTTATTGGGCCATTTGGACCAGGTATTCCTCCAGACTCAGACCTGCCCTGATTGGGAGTAAACAGAGGCCTTGGCCCCCTGCCATCCAACAATGTGTCTGCTTCCTTCCCAGGCCATTAAGGTGACTCTAGGCTGGCCAGGAGATTTGGGCCTTCAAATCTGAAGCTCCTCCTGCTTTCAGACAGGTTTCCTTCTTGCCGTCCCAGGCTCCACTACTGACCTGATGACAGCCAGGACAGAGGGCAGAGACTAATATTTACAAGATATTTACTAAGCCAAATTTGATGCTTGTGCTCTAGGTGATCTTTGCAGCCACGCTGAGTGATAGCTGCTGTTACCAACTCCATTTCACAGATGAGAAAACGGAGGCTCACAGGGTGAAATGATTTGCCCATGGTGCAATGTCATATCAGTGGGGAGCAACAGGGTGGGGCTTCCCTGGTAGTCCAATCCCCTTCTCCCCAGCACATCACTGAGTCTGGTTAAATATCTTCAGTGATCCCACTGACCAGCAGAGAAACCCAAATGCCCCACCTAATATTTGAGGTAGTCAAGGCACTGACCGCCCCAGGCTCTTTCCAGCCTCACCACCCATCCCTTGCCTTTACCTGCTTTCCCGGCAGATGTCCAGAATGACATCTCAACTCCATCCTTCACTCTGGCTGTTCTTCTTGCTTGGAATGCCTGCCCTAGTCCTCTTCATTTTCAGAGCATCTTCCCCCTCAACCCTACCTCCTTACTCCCTTACTTAAGAGAGACAGAGAGAATCTTTTTCTTTTTTTTTTTTTTTTTTAAAGAGATGAGATGTTGCCCAGATTGGATTTAAACTCCTGGGCTCAAGTGATCCTCCCTGCTCAGTCTCCTGAGTAGTTAGGATTACAGATGTGAGCCACCCTGACACCCAGCTAACTCCCTAACTTTTCACTGAGCTTCCCCCGACCCTGTGCCCTAACACCTCAGTGTTGATGATGCTGGCCTGCTGGCAGTTCTAAGTTGTAGGCTGTCTCTCACAGGTGATGCCACTTTCCTAGGTGGCAGACTTTTCTCCCAGAAAATTCAAATTGGTTTTAAGCTTCCTAGCACCCCCTGTGGCGTCTTGCATCGTGCATTTTCCGTTAATATTTCAGGGAAGGAATTGAAATAACCCGGGGCCAGAGGCTCCTCCTTTTCTGCCCCACGGAGACCCCGCACCACCTCTAGGGGCTCCAGAGTGCACCCCTCCCATAGGGCTGTGATAGGGATGGAGCAAGAGGGAACAGGACTAAGGGAGGGTCCAAAAGGAAGCTAAGGGCAGTAAAGTAGCAGTTCCCCAAGGATTTGGTCTAAACTTCTCTGCTTCCTACTTCCCCCAACAGAGCAGGGTGGTGAAAAAGAGCGCAGGCCTGCGGACTGGAAAACTGCCGATCCAGCTCCACCACCCAAGGCCATGTGAGCTTAAGCAGGCCACTTCCTTTCCCCTGGCCTCAGCCTCCCAACTCTAGGTCAGGCAGTGGATGGCATCCAAAGCCCCTTCAAGCTCTAGATTCTGCAGTTTCAAGATGGCATAACCTCCCAGGCTGGCTGGGAAAATTCCCACTGCTTTGGGCTGTAAGGCAGGATGTGTAAAGGCGCATGTCTCCTGGCCCCAGGTCAGGAAGGAAGAACAGGCTGCTGCAACCACAGGCTGCTGGGTCCAAGCCAGAGTGCCCTCTGTGGCAGTCCGATCCTATCCATACTCCCTACTCCTGCCATTCTCCTTTAGCTTCATTTACTTCAACCAAATACTTCACCCACACACCTGACATCACCTCCAAAGCATGGCTGGAGGGAGGGGTCACATTCCCACAGGTGTCACCACTGCCCAGCCCAGGGCCTGCCTGCCACCAGGCGGCAGAAATACCCTTGCTTGTCAAAACAAACTCACCCAGCTCATCCCACCAGGGAGGTACCTATGGGAGAGGCCAACATGCTCCTTTGTGTCCTGGGGGATCTGGCTAGAGGTGCCTGCTGTGGTGCCAACCAGAAGCTGGTCATCCGGTGGGGGACCCATGGCCCGTGGGCCCAGCACAGCATTCCCTGAAGCCTGAGCAGGATGAAGACACCCTTGAGGGGTTATGCAGTAAAGTACAAAAGATGAAGGCTTAGAGTCAGGCAAATCTGGGTTCAAATCCCAGCTTTGCCATTTACAATACGAAAATTGGATAAAGACACTGGAGCTCTGAGAGCCTCATCTATAAAATGGGGGCAATACCTACTAATGAGGGCATGGGGTTGCTCTGTGATTGACAGAGATGGTTTATGTAAGGAGCAGCACCCAGTGAGATTTTGGAGAACAGCAGCTATGTTTGCTCATTCTTTTCTGGGATGCAGCATTGACAGTCATCCCCGGGAGCTTGGATCAAATCCCCATTGAATGGTGAATCACTTGCACTCAGCTGAGGAGCATGCCCTTTCACATAGCCACCTCCTCCTCCCCACTCAGCTTCCTTTTTCCCTCTTCCCACCCCATTTCACCCCCAGACTCACAATGTTGCGGCTGTAAGGGACCTCAGAGATCATTTAGTCCCTTCATGTCAGAGCAGCTCTGAGACGTCAAGAAACTACAAAGGTCACTGAGCAAGGACTCCCAGCCTGGTGCCCTTTCCAGTTGCCATGTGGCATGCCTGCTGCTGAGTGAGGCTGCTCTGCTCAGCAAAGCAGAGGCCTAGCCAGGGCTGTGCTGTGGGGACAAGGAAGCTGCCTACCAATCTTCACTGGCTGTGTCAAGCACAGCCCTAGATTATTCAGGTAGCACTGGGCAACCTGAGAAAGGATAGCCGCTCCATGCCAGGCCTCTGTGGACAGGTTTCCAGGGTGCTTGGCTCCCTCTCCTTGCACACTGTAGATGGGACCACAGGCAGCCCCTCCCCACAAGTCTCCAGGCTGGCCCATGCCCAATGCCTGCCTCTGTGTGGCATTCAAGGCCCTGTTGCCCCACCTCCTACCCACTGCCAGCTCCCCTCTGCTCCATCCCTACTACCTCTTCATCATCCCATCCCCACCCTGAAGTTCACTCTGCTGGAACAGGCTTCCTGACAAGTTCCTGCTCCCCTCCCCAGCCAGTTCCAACACACACTGGAACTTCTTCTGAGACCTCCCTCCCCTCCAACACACAGCTAGTTGCTCCCAGCTTGCACATGCCTCTGGCAGAGAGCCAGCTGCACCACAATTCCTTCCTTACATGTCCTGTCTTCACTGTACTAAATCCCCATGAGGGAGGACAGGGGCCTTGCCTTTCATTTCCATCCCCAGCACCCAAGAGTGGCTCACATTATAGGAGGTGCCCAGTTATTGTTTGCTGGACAGATAAAGACATGGCCCAATGCAGTCACACAGGCATCTCTGGAACATCCTGCTTTTGGAGAAAATAGAAAATGGCTAAGTGTGCATGCCTTGGAATCTGGGTTCACATCCCAGTTCTGCCATGTACCAGCAGCCTGACACTGGGCAAGTTATTGAACCTCTCTCAGCATAGGTTTCTCACCTATGAATTAGGAATAACAATCACAAAACCTACCTCAAGAGGGTACTAGGAGGATCAAACAAGGCATATAAAGTGGCCTATAGGTATAATCATCATCTCTGTGACTATTTCCTTTATGATTTCCCTCCCTCCCAGAATGAGAATCTTTATCATCTGCCTATTGAACTCCTAAAACTCCTAACCACCAGGCCCTGCCCAAGTCTTCTGTCCTCCAGAGGCATCATGTGGATATACAGCCCAGCTCTCCTTCCTTCCCCCATCTCCACTTATTCAGCAAGCTTGACCCATAGCACCAACCATTGCCAAGAGTTCTGTGAGTGAGTCTTGCCTTCCAACTTGTATTAGTTCATTCTCGAATTGCTATAATGAAATACCTGATGGACGCAGTGGCTCATGCCTGTAATCCCAGCACTTTGGGAGGCTGAGGTGGGTGAATCACCTGAAGTCAGGAGTTCAAGACCAGCCCGGCCAACATAGCAAAACCCTGTCTCCAATAAAAAAATGCAAAAAAAATTAGCCAGGTGCGATGGCACACACCTGTAATCCCAGCTACTTGGGAGGCTGAGGTAGGGGAATCGCTTGAACCTGAGAGGTAGAGGTTGCAGAGAATGGAGATCGCACCACTGCACTCCAGTCTGCATGATGGAGTGAGACTCCATCTCAAAAAAAAAAAAAAAAAAAAAAGGTTTAACTAACTTATGGTTCCACAGGCTGTATGGGAAGCATAGCGGCTTTGCTTCTGGAGAGGCCTCAAGAAACTTAAAATCATGGCGGAAGGCGAAGGGACCTCACACTTTTAAACAACCTGATCTTGTGAAAACTCACTACCACAAGAACAGCACCAGGGCATTAAGGGGAAAATCCGCCCCCACAATCCAGTCACCTCCTACCAGGCCCTGTCTCCAACCCTGAGAATCAAAATTCAACATGAGATTTGGGTGGGGACACAGATCCAAACCATATCACTGCTAGACTGCATGCTTGCTGAAGGCAGGGCCTGCTTCTCACACTCCTCCTGTGTTCCTCCACACACCCAGCCTGGAGGTCCATGTAGAACAAAATCTGTCGCATTTCACAGTTTACAAAGCAGTCACACACGTCTCATTTGGTCCTCACCCTGTGAAACAAGTGCTGTCATGACCCCAGTTTTACAGATGAAGAAACCAAGACACAAGAGATCCTTTGCCCACAGTGCCTCAGCTAGTAGGTAGTGGAGCTGAGATTCAAGCACAGGCTGATCCCAAATTCTGTGTGCTTTCCACTCTCCCACACAGCCTCCCTTCCTCTAGGTGATGCGGGAGTGCCTTCTGGGATCACCCTTGCCTGCTGGTTTGGCATTTTCCACTTAGCTCTGGTGTCTCCTCAGTTGGCTGCCCAGCTCCATCTTTTTTTCCCAGAAAACCCACAGCTGTGGCTTAGGAAATGGCCTGAACTCAGTTGCGCTTGGATTTGTTAAACCACAGCCACTGGCCACTCACCCATGGCCGCCGCCTCCTCTGGGGCAGGACGTGGCTCTGACCTCCTGTTGCCTCCTGGGTAAAGCAGGAAAGAAACCACTACCTGTTGTCTCTATACGCTGATGGGATAGAGGGAGAGAAATAAAAATTCACTTTCAAGGCCATTCCAGGACCACTGGCTTTCAGTCCTGGGCTAAGCAGCACACTGGCTTTATGGTCTGTGCCATACAACACTAGCATTTGCCATGGGTTCTCCCCACACTTCTCTTTATCAGACCCTCAAAACCAACGGGTGAGACTGGGATGGATGTCGCCCCCATCTAACCAGTGAGGAGCCTGGGCCTGGATTCAGGCATTCTGAGCATCTCACTGTGCTTTAGGGGTCCCCTATCTGTGCTAGTTGCCTATCAGAATCCCCAAACCAACTAAATCCAACTTACCAGGACTTGGGCTCCAAGAGTCATGACTTTGAAGCAAGCCTGCAAGGAAGTCAAAAGCAGTCGGGGTCCAGGATTTAGAAAACCAGTGCTAAAGAGGGCTCCATCCTTAGGTGGATAGGGGTTTGAGTTCCTTCTATCCTTCCTAGCTGTGTGACCTCGGTAAGTCACTCATCTCTTTGAGATTTGGGTCCCTCACTTGCAAAATGGAAATGTTAACATGGTAAAGCAAATACGTCTAAATGTTGAAGGTAAGGAGAGGGTTTAATGATATCTACTGTATTCTTCCAATTTCTTCAAATGTTCTGAAATTTTTTCCCAATAAAAAGTTTCAAGAGAAAAAGGCTTCTATGCCATAGCTGCCAATAGAAACTCTTTGGTCTGGCCCTGAACCTTTACAGTCTCATCCTAACGGATCTTGCCAATTACATTTCTACCAAGTCTCACCTCCACTCCATACTGCCAGGTTTCAGTATGGAAATAGTTCCAGGCATAAGTTCTACTTCCAAATGTATGCCCATTCTATAGCAATTAATAAAATACAAATTAATTTTTTAAGTATGAGGGATAACTTATTAGAAAGAGAAAAAAAAATTATTTTTTTTGAGACATAGTCTTACTCTATCACCCAAGCTGGCGTGCAGTGGAACAATCACAGCTCACTGCAGCCTCAACTTCCTGGTCTCAAGTGATCCTCCCATCTCATCCTCCTGAATAGCTGGGACTACAGGCATGCACCACCACACCTGGCTAATTAAAAAAAAAAGGTAGAGGTTTACTCTGTTGCCCAGGCTGCTCTCTACTCCTGGGCTCTAGCAATCTCCTGCCTCGGCCTCTCAAAATGCTGGAATTACAGCTTTGAGCCACAGTGCCCAGTCAGAAAGAGAAAACAATTATTAGAAAGAAAAAAAAAACAGTGTAAGCAGATGAGAAACTATCTGTGTAAAGGATAAATTTATGGCACAGGATAGGGCTTTGGATTAATTGTGTGTAAAAGGCATAACCTAAGGAAGTACATCTGTGATGTTTAGAATCTGGTAAAATAAACTTGGTGACCTCCAGCTTTGCTTAGTGTTTCCTTGCTGGCTAAGTGCAAGTCTCAGCCCTGTCACTTAATACCTGTGTAATCTTGGGCAAGTTATTTAACCTCGCTGAATCTCCATTCCCCTGTATGTAAAAAAGTGACAAGATCCTGTATTTCAGCGAGGATCAAATGAGAAAACAGATATGTAAGCACACCATGTTCTATAAAGTTCCACACACATTTGAAGTATTATCATCCTCATGACACCTTGGCCTGCAGACTTCATCACACATTATTAAAGGACAGCTCACAGAATAACTAAGGGCATAGAGGAATTTGGATTTTTTGGAGTATCTTACTCAAGGATTTACCCCTCTTAACACTGCTTATATAAAGCAACTCCCTTCTCTCCGGGGTTCTGGATTCCTGACCTGCATAGAATTTTCATCAATTCTCATAACTTGCTCTTTTGGCATAAAATATCATGAGGCCTGAGAACTTTACTTTCTGTTACTGAGTTCTCAAGTTGGATCAGGCCAGGGTGCAGATTGGGGGATGGGGAAGGACATACCCATACTCAGACTGGAAACTCCCAAATCCAAAACAAACAAAATAACCTCACAAAAATGCCCCCTAAAGGCCTTTGTGTTGGAATTATGCTGGGGGGTGTGGTACCTGGGTGATACTAAGCCCTGTTTCCTGATGATCCATTCTGTGGAAGACACATCTGGTGCTACCAGGTAACGAAGAGCAGTCAGCCCCAGTGTCCCTTCCATCTACGTCAAGATACGTGACATCATCTATGTATATCACCTCCACCTACCCCCATCAGCGGGCCTGTCTGTGGTGAATGTACAACACACGTGAGGATGATCTCCATGCTGCAGAGACAGAGCTCACTCCTTGGCAGTGAGCGTTTGTTGGTGAGAATTGGTTACCTTTCATTTCCGATGGCATCCCCACCGAGTCTCACCGTGGCCAGATACTAATAAATGATGGGCCCTGGAAGGCAAGTATCATTGCACGCTGTTGTTTGTCACTCTACCCCGTGGCACACAGTAGACCTTCAACACATGTTCATATCAGTAAATTGAAATCCACCTGCAACCTCTTCTGTACTTTCCAGGTAAGACATGAAAGGGCCTTGGGCATCTGTGTGTGTGCTTAGTTTTGACTAACACATTCACTCATTCATACATTCACCCATTCATTCATTCACCCATTCACTTATTTGTTCAATATTGAGTAACTCAGCATGTGTCAGGCACTAGGTAGCAGAAAAGTGACTCATTGTGTTTGATGCTTGTAGAAGTTTGTACAAAGGGCCAGGTGCAATGGCTCATGCCTTTAATCTCAGCACTTTGGGAAGCTGAGGCAGGCAGATCACCTGAGGTCAGGAGTTCGAGACCAGCCTGGCCAACATGCTGAAACCCTGTCTCTGCTAAAAATACAAACATTAGCCGGGTGTGGTGTAATCCCAGCTACTCAGAAGGCTGAGGCAGGAGAATTGTTTGAACACAGGAGGCAGAGGTTGCCTGTAATCCCAGCTACTCGGGAGGCTGAGGCGGGAGAATTGTTTGAAACTGGGAGGCAGAGGTTGCAATGAGCCGAGATCGTGCCACTGCGCCCCAGCCTAGGAGACAGAGAAAGATTCCATCTCAAAAAAAAAAAAAGTTTGTACAAAGAACAATGGGAGCAGAGAGGCAGATTAGTTCTTAGATATGCCTTTCTTAGGTGGCAAGGATGGTGAAGGTGTTCTGGAGGAAATGGCATCTCTGTTGGACCTTGAATGATTAGCAGGAAGTCCATGAGCAAAAAAAAAAAAAAGGAAGAGCAGCAGCATCTGGGATGAAAATAGCACAAACAGAAGAGAAGAAAGGCCAGGATATATATCTGTCATCTTGTGTCCTGGGACTAGGTTTTGGAGAGAGAAACAGTGGATGAGGCCAGAAGCAGGGCTAAGGCAGTACAAGAAAGGCCTGAACGCGATGCTGAGAGTGGGTTCATTTATCTTCTGGCTAACAAGGACACATCACAGATTTGTGGGCAAGAACATGCCATGATATATTTTTTAAATTTTTTAACTTTTGTGGGTCCATAGTAGGTATATATATTTATGGGGTATGTGAGATATTCTGATATAGGCATCCAATGCATAATAATCATATCAGGATAAATAGGGTATCCATCATCTCAAACATTTATCCTTTGTGTTACAAA
>NW_016107701.1:666409-685509 GCF_001604975.1 Cebus imitator
CAGGCTGGTCTCAAACTCCTGATCTCAGGTGATTCACCTGCCTCAGCCTCCCAATGTGCTAGGATTACAGGCATGAGCCACCATGCCCGACCCTTTGAGTTATTTTTAAATGTACAATAACTTGTTGGCTATAGTTACTCTGTTGTGCTATCAAACACTAGATCTTCTTCGTTTAACTATATATTTGTACCCATTAAACAGTCCTCCCCCCCACCACCCCCAACCCCTTCCCTGGCCCTACTACCCTTCCCAGTCTCTGGCAAACCATTTTTCTTTTCTTTTCTTTTTAATGTTTTTATTTCCATGGGCTTTTGGTGAACAAGTGGTATTTGGTTCCACGAATAAGTTCTTTAGTGGTGATTTGTGAGATTTTGGTGCTCCCATCACCTGTGTAGTAAACACTAAGCCCAATTTGTAGTCTTTTATACCTCACCTCCCTCCCGCCCTTTCCCCCGAGTCCCCAAAGTCCACTGTATTATTCTTGTGTCTTTGCATCTTCATAGCTTAGCCCCCACTTATGAGTAAGAACATACAATGTTTGGTTTTCCATTCCTGAGTTACTTCACTTAGAATAATACACTCTAGCTCCAACCAAGTTCTGGCAACCATTATTCTGCTCTGTCTCTCATGAGTTCAACTGCTTTGATATTTAGCTCCCATAAATAAGTGAGAACATGCAAAGTCTGTCTTTCTGTACTTGGCTTATTTCACTTAACATAATGACTTTCAGTTCCATCCATGTTGTTGCAAATGGCAGGATCTCATTCTTTTTATGGCTGAATAGTACTTTTTTGTGTATATTTATCACAATTTCTTTATCCATTTGTCTGCTGATGGACACCTTGGTGGCTTCCAATACTTGGTAATTGTGAACAGTGCTGTGATAAACACATGAGTGCATATATTTCTCCAATATATTGGTTTCCTTTCTTTAGGGTACATATCTAGCAGTGGGATTGCTGGATCATCTGTTAGTTCTGTTTTTAGTTTTCTGAGGAACCTCCAAATGTTCTCCATAGTGGCTGTATTAATTTACATTCCCACCAACAGTGTACAAGGGTTCCCCTTTCTTAGCATTCTTACCAGCATGTTATTGACTGTCTTTTGGATAAAAGCCATTTTAACTGGGGTGAAATGATATCTCATTGTAGTTTTGCTTTGCATTTCTCTGATCAATAGTGCTAAGTACCTTTTCATATAACTGTTTGCCATTTGTGTGTCTTCTTTTCAGAAATGTCTATTCAGGTCTTTTGTCAATTTTATAATCTTTTCTACGGTGCTGATTTTGCCCACTTTTGAATCAGATTATTAGATTTTTTTCCCTATGGACTTGTTTGAGCTCCTTATATATTCTGGTTATTAATCCCTTGTCACATGAGTAGTTTGCAAATATTTTCTCTGGTTGTCTCTTTACTTTGTTGATTGTTTTCTTTGCTGTGCAGAAGCTTTTAGCTTGACATGCCTCCAGGGCTCAGGTGATCCTCCCACCTCAGCCTCCCAACTAACTGGGACTACAGGCATGCACCACCACACCCAGCTAATTTTTGTATTTTCAGTAGAGATGGGACTTCTTCATGTTGCCCAGGTTGGTCTTGAACTCCTGAGCTCAAGTGATCTCCCCACTTCAGCCTCCCAAAGTGCTTGGATTACAGCCATGAGCCATAGCACCTGACCTGGCATTTTAAAATGTTAAATGTTTGGTAAAATTTTTTTAAATGTTTTTTTAAATGTTTGGTAGAATTCAGCAGTGAAACCATAGGGCCCCAGGCTTTTCTTTGCCAGGAAACTTGTTACAGCTTTGATCTTGTTATTGGTGTGTGCAGGTTTTGGATTTCTTCATGGTTCAATCCTGGTAGGTTGTATATGTCTAGAAACATATCCATTTTCTTCTAGGATTTCCAACCTATTGGAAATCATATAGTTGCTCACAGTAGCCACTAATGATCCTTTGAATTTCTGCAGTATCCGTTGTAATGTCTCCTTTTTCATCTCTGATTTTATTTGGGTCTTTTTTCCTCTTAGTAGGTCTGGTCAAAGATTTGTTGATTTTATCTTTTCAAAAAAACAACTTCATGTTTCATTGATCTTTTGTGTTGATTTCTTCATTTCACTTTTATTTATTTCTGCTCTGATCTTTATTATTTCTTTTCTACTACTTATTTTGTAGGAGCTTTCAATGTATCTCATAGGTTTTGGTATGTGTTATTCCAATCATCATTTGTTTCAAGAACTTTTTCAATTTCCTTCTTAATTTCTTCATTGACCCACTGGTCATTAAGAAGCATATTGTTTAATTCCCATGTGTTGATATAGTTTCCAAAATTCTTCCTGTTATTGTTTTCTAATTGTATTCCATTATGGTCAAAAAAGATACTTGATATGATTTCAATTAAAAAAATCTTTTTAAGACTTGTTTTGGGCTGGGCACAGTGGCCTATGCCTGTAATCCCAGCACTTTAGGAGGCTGAGGTGGGTAGATCACGAGGTCAAGAGATCGAGACCATCCTGACCAACATGGTGAAACCCTGTCTCTACTAAAAAATACAAAAATTATCTGGGCATGGTGGTGTGTGCTTGTAGCCCCAGCTACTTGGGAGGCTGAGGCGAAGAATCACTTGAACTGGGAGGAAGAGGTTGCAGTGAGCTGAGACTGCACCGCTTCACTGTAGTCTGGTGTCAGAGCGAGACTCTGTCTTTAAAAAAAAGAAAAATAGACTTGTTTTGTGTTTTTCATCCCTTTATTTTCAGTCTATGTGTGCCTTTGTAGGTGAAATGCATTTCTTGTAGGCAACATATCATTGGGTCTGGCTGGTTTTTGTTTGTTTGTTTGAATCCATTCTATGTCTTTTGATTGGAGAATTTAGTCCATTTACATTCAATGTTATTACTGATAAGTAAGGGCTTACTCCTGCCACTTTGCTTTTTTATTTCTGGTTGTTTTGTGGTCTTTTTCCTCTTTCCTTCCTTCCTGTCTTCCTTTTTGTGAAAGTAATTTTTTCTGGTGGTAAATTTTAATTTCTTGATTTTTATTTTTTTGTGTCTCTGATGTAGGTTTTTGATTTGAGGTTACCATGAGGCTTGCAAATACACTATCATTAATCCATTATTTTAAATTGATGACAACTTAACATTGATTGCATAAATAAGCTAACAAGCAAAGAGAAAACTAATAAGAACTCTTTCTCCCCTCACTTTTTAACTTATTTCTATTTCTATTGTATTGTATTGCCTCTGTCTTGAAAAGTTGCAGTTATTATTTTTGATCAGTTGATGATTTAGTCTTTCTACTCAAGATATGAATAGTTTACACACAATTACAGTGTTATAATATTCTGTGTTTTTCTGTGTACTTAATATTACCAGTAAGTTCTGCACCTTCAGATGGTTTCTTATTGCTCATTAATGTCCTTTTCTTTTAAATTGAAGAATTCCCTTTAGCATTTCTTGTAGGACAGGTCTGATATCAATGACGTCCTCAGATTTTGTTTGTCTGGGAAAGTCTTTATTTCTCCTTCATATTTCAAGGATATTTTTGCTGGATATACTATTCTAGGATAAAGGTTTTTCCTCAGCACTTTAAATACGTCATGTCACTCTCTCCAGGCCTGTTAGGTTTCCACTAAAAAGTCTTCTGCCAGACATATTGGAGTTTAATTGTATGTTATTTGTTTCTCTTCTTTTGCTGCTTTTAGGATCCTTTCTTTATTCTTGACTTTTGGGAGTTTGTCTACTAAGTGTGTTGAGGTAGACTTATTTGGGTTTAACCTGCTTAGTGTTCTATAACCTTCCTGTACTTGAGTATTAATATCTTTCTCTAGCTTTGGGAAGTTCTCTGCTATTATTCCTTTGAATAAACTCTATCTCTTTACCTCCTCATTAGAGCCAATAACTCGTAAATTTGCCTTTTTGAGGCTATTTTCTAGATCTTGTAGGAATGCTTCATTCTTTTTTATTCTTTTTTCTTTTGTCTCCTCTGATTGTGTATTTTCAAATAGTCTGTCTTCAAGTTCACTAATTCTTTCTTCTGCATGATTAGTTATGCTGCTAAGAGACTCTGATGCATTCTTCAGTATGTCAATTGCAACTTTCACCTCCAGAATTTCTGCTTGATTTTTAATTATTTTAATCTCTTTGTTAAATTTATCTGACAGAATTCTGAATTCCTTCTCTGTGTTATCTTAATTTTCATTGAATTTCTGCAAAACAGCTATTTTGAATTCTCTGAAAGGTCACAAATCTCCGTCTCTCCAGGACTGGTCCCTGTTGCCTTATTTAGTTCATTTGATGAGGTCATGTTTTTCTGGATGGTTTTGATGCTTGTGGATGGCTATTGATGTCTGGGCATTGAAGAGTCAGGTATTTATTCTAATCTTCACAGTCTAGGTTTCTTTATATCTATCTTTTTGGGAAGGCTTTCCAGATATTTGCAAGGACTTGAGGGTTGTAAGTTTTTCGTCACTCCAGCCATATCTGCATTAGAGGATGCCCCAAGCCCAGTAATGCTGCAGTGCTTGCCGACTTGTAAAGGTACTGCCTTGGTGGTTTTGGATAAGATCCAGAAAAATTATCTGGCTTATGAGGCAGAGACTCTTGTTCTCTTTCCTTACTTTCTTCCAAACAAATGAAGTCTCTCTCTGTGCTGAGCTGCCTGGAGCTGGGGAAAGGGTAACACAAGCACCCTTGTGGCAACCACCACTGGGATTGCGCTGGGTCAGACCTGAAGCCACAGTGGCACTGGGTCTTGCCCAAGGCTTATAACAGCTACCCAGCTACTGCTGATGTTTGCTGAAGGCCCTAGGGCTCTATAACAGGCAGGTGGCAAAGCCAGGCTTCTGTCCTTCCCTCAGGGTGGTGTGCTTCCTGCCTGTCTTGGGTGGTCCAGAGATGCTATCTGGGAGCCAGGGCCAGGAGTTGGAAACCTTGGGAATCTACCTGGTGCTCTATTCTAATGTGGCCGAGCTGGTATCCAAGCCACAAGACAAAGTCCTTCCCACTCTTCCCTCCCCTTTCCACAAGCAGAGGCATCTCTCCCCATGGCCACCACTACCCCAGGCCTATGGCAAGTACTCCCTAACTAATGCCAGTGTACATTCAAGGCCCAAGTACTCGTCAGTCAGCTTGGTAAATACTACTAGGCCTGGGAGTCTCCCTTCAGGGCAATGGGCTCCCCTCTGGCTCAGGGTAGGTCCAGAAATGCTGTCCAAGAGCCAAGGCCTGAAATTGGAAACCCGAAGAGCCCACGTGGTGTTCTACCCCACTGTGGCCAAGCTAGTACCTAAGCTGCAAGACAAAGTCCCCTTCATCATTTCCCCTTTTCTTTTCTCAAGCAGAAGGAGCCTATTCCCATAGCCACCACAGCTGGAAGTGTGTTGGGTCACACCTGAAGCCAGCATGTTTCTCAGTACATGTCCCTGAGTGATATACTGGATATCACTGCTGACTATTCAGGGCCCAAGTGGCTGTTTAGTTAGCAGGTGATGAATCCTGCCAGGACTGGGTCCTTCTTGTCAAGGCAGTGGATTCCCTTCTGGCCCAGAGAGTGTCTAGAAATGTTGTCTGAGATCTAGGGCCTGGAATGGGGACCTCAAGACTCTGCCTTGTGCCCTATCTTACTGTAGCTGAGCTGGTATCCAAATTGTGAGACAAAGTCCTCTTCTCTCTTCCCTCTTTTCTCCTCAAGTGGAGGGAAGGATTCTCTCCCAGGGTTGCAAGCTGTGCTGCCTGGGGTGCAGGAGGGGTGGTACAAGCACTTCCTTGGCCACCACAGCTGATGTCTCACTAGGTGTACCCTCCAAGTCCATTGGCTCCAAGCACAGTACAGCACCAGGACTTGCCCAGGAATTGAAGTCCTTACGGCCTTAGACTTCCTTTCAACTTTATTAGAAACCCAGAGCACTTTAGTCTGCAGTGGTGAGGTTTGCTGGAACGCAGGTTCTGACCACTGGGATGAGTGATTCTCCTCTGTCTAGGGCTAGTCTAAATGTTCCCTCCATGGGTTCCAGCTGGGTTCTGCCTGGTATTGCTTCCTGCTATGACAGGGCGGCACTGAGTTTCAATGCAAAGTCCCAGAGTCACTGCACTCTCCCTTCCCTAGATGTACAGGTTCTTTCTCCATGCAGTATGGCTGCTGCCAGAGGATGGAGAAGAGGTGGTGTAGGTGATTCACAACTATCTTTCCTACTCTCTTCAGTGCCTCACTCTGTGACATGAAGTTAAAACCAGCTACTGTGACTGCTCACCTGATTTTTGGTTCATATAAAGGTGCTTTTTTGTGTGTCGATAGTTGTTCAATTTGGTGTTCTTGCCGGGAGGATGATCAGTGAAGGCTTCTATTCGGTCATCTTGCTCTGTCTCCTGTTTTTACCACAACTGCTTATCTCATATTAATTTGTCCATTTGGGCTAGGCATGGTGGCTCATGCCTGTAATCCCAGCACTTTGGGAGACCGAGGTGGGGGGAATCACCTGAGGTCAGCAGTTCAAGACCAGCCTGACCAACATGGTAAAACCCTGTCTCTAGTAAAAAATAAAAAAAATTAGCTGGGCATGGTGGTGGGGGCCTGCAATCCCAGCTACTCAGGAGGCTGAGGCAGGAGAATCACTTGAATCCATGAGGCAGAGGCTGCATTGAGCTCAGATTGTGCCACTGCACTCCAACCTGCGCGACAGAGTGAGACCCTGTCTCAAAAAAAAAAATTGTCCATTTGCTCCCGCAACAAGGCTAGGAGCATGTGACGCGCAGGGACAGAGCCTGGCTGTCCATTGCACAATGGCTGAACATACGAGGAACTGATCAAATACCAGACTGAAGAGAGGTTGTTCACTTTCCAAAGGCAGGCAAGAGAGCTAACCCTCTTCAATACCTGCTCCTTCAAGCTGGAAGATGTGCATGGAGAATAGGGTATGGATAAGGGTGTGAAGACAACATGCTGGCTGTGTTCCTGGGGCAGTAATGACCCTGAGCTTAGCAAGGAGTAACAGAATATAAGCAAGAGAGGAAAGTGGAAGTCCATTGGGGAGAATGAAAATCAAGAAGAAAAATGTGGATTTTATATGGTGGGAAACAACATGGAACCAAGAAGTCTCCTCTAAGCTCCCAGCTGGATCTTAATTGCATGATCCCCTCCAGCTGACAGGATATTCCAAAGCCAGGAGGCACACATACCCACATTCTGGCTCCAGGAAACATCTACCCAATCATGAGGTAATCCTCCAGAGTTCCAGCTACCCATCACTTCCTGAAGTTGCCCAGGTGGGCCTAGGCCAAGGGACCCACAGGTGGAAGAATCAGAAAGCTCAGGTCCTCACAACTGTAAGGACACCTGGCCAGAGTGCGGACTAGCAGCATCCTCACCTCACATACATGCAGGGGAAACCCAGACTGTTTCCAGGTCATGGAAAATGTCCAGGCTAGCCCTGGAGCTTTACCAGCCCTCTCGAGCAGTTCTACCTAGCAACCAACTCAGCTCTCTGCCTGGTAATTTATTAACAGAATTGTACTCACAAGGTTTGTTTTCCTAGTCTATGAGGCCTAAAACACTATAACAAGAGTTCTATTTTCTTTTCCTCTATTCTGAAATGGGAAATAATAATAACAGCTACTATTACAGAGCACCTATTCCATATTTGGCACTTAATGCTTCTTTCTAACCCTGACAACAACTCTGCCAGATAGGTATTATTATTTGCACTGAAGGTGAAAAGCTGAAGTTCTGGTGTATCGTGGTACATGGGAGAGTGAGAATCAAACCCCAGCCTGGCTAACTCCAAGCCAGTGCTCTCCCTACCACAGCAAGCTGCCAAAAAGGCAAGCCTAACATCACGAACCTGCTGCAGTCACTGGTGCCTGCTGGGCTCCAGCCACTCCTACCACCAGACCCATTCAAGGAAAGACAAAGGAGCCCATTTTGAAGTTGGTCTCTTGGAGCCAGCAAAGACACAAGAAAACAAGTTAATTGTCCATTGAAGCACCAGGAAGGTGATACAGGTACAATCAATGCAGACCGTTTCCTGCTATTACCCCGCTGAGGTTCAAAGGCCTGACCTGGCCTCACCATCCTTGGTGACCCCAATTTTTACCCTGTGACACCTCAGCAAAACTCTGCAAGATGTCTGTTGGAGGTATTAAAAAATACTGTGATGGCCAGGTGTAGTGGCTCATGCCTGTAGTCCCAACACTTTGGGAGGCTGGGGTGGGCAGATTGCTCAAGCCTAGGAGTTCCAGACCAGCCTGGGCAACATGACAAAAACCCATTTCTACAAAAGATACAAAGATTAGCTAGTCATGGTGGCATGTTCCTGTAGTCCTAGCTACTTGGGAGGCTGAGGTGGGAGGATCACCTGAGCTGGGAGGTCAAGTCTGCAGTGAGCTGAGATCACACCACTGCACTCCAGCCTGGGTGACAGAATGAGACCACATCTCAAAAACAAAAAACAAAAAACTGTGACAATCACGGCCAGATGCAGTGCCTGTAATTCCAACACTGTTGAGAGGCTGAGGCAGGTGGACCACTTGAGCCCAGGAGTTCAAGACCAGCCTGGGAAACATGGCAAGACCAAGCCTCTACAAAAAGTACAAAAATTAGCCAGGTATAGTGGCACACGCCTGTAGTCCCAGTTATTCAGGAGCCTGAGGCAGGCAGACAGATTGAGCCCAGGAATTCAAGGCTGCAGTGAGCCGTGATCATGCCACTGCACTCCAGCTAGGTGACAGAGCGAGACTGTCTCAAAAAAAAAAGTGACAATCAGCATAAAGAAAGGGGACCATGCTAAGGGGACTGATCAAGCTATAGGGTGACCAAGAAGGTCACCGTATCAGGCAGAGTAGAGTAAGAGCTGGGGTAGGGACTCACATGGGAACTGAGCCCGCGCCCTGGCATAGCCATTGTGAGACAATTCCCTCTCTGTGCCAGGGGCACAAGCCAGAACCTGGGTGTCATCCTGCACTCTGTCCCCTCCTTCATCTCTACCTCTAAGTAGCCACCTAATCAATCCTCAGACTGACCTCTGCAAAAGATCCTGATTCTGTCCCCTCCTCACATTTTACCTAGATTATTGCATTTGTCTCCTAGCTGGGCCCCAGCCTCCAGGCTGTGTCCAGCCTATCCATCTTCCCAGCCAGAGGGATCATTCTGAAACATGTACATGCTCACCTCACTTCTCCACTCACATGAACCCTTATCTCTCAGGGTAAAGTGCAAGCTCCTTGGCTTAGCTCCCAGACCCTTGTGTCTGCCTCCTGCACTCTTCCTGGCTTCTTCCCCAGGCACTCAGCACACACTTCCCATGCCTGTACTTCCCTGAATGCACTGCGCTGTTTCATGACCATGTATTCTGCTGACCTATCTTCCTTAGAAGGCTCTTTCCTTCTTCTAACTCTTGCCAATTCTTCAGAACTCAACTCAATAGCACTTTTTCCAGGGAGTCCTCTTTGATACCCTCATTGGACTTAGATGTCCCCTTCTTTAGGCTTCCCACCCAACATGGGCTTCCTGCTAGCATAGTACTTAGAGTTGTTGTTTTTTCTATCTCCTACACTAACGTTCCTGGAAAAGAGAAGTAATCTCAGATAGCCTCAGTGAATTTTGTATCTGCAGCAATACCCAGGCACCCAGCACCATGCTTAAAAGACCACAGGGATTTCTGCATAGAGAAATGAAGGGATCGCCCCAGCAAACAGGTCATAGAATTGATCACAAGTTAGAGGACCTTTACACGTTAAGTATCTGTATAGGCTTATTAGTCCGTGCAACTGAGCTCAGTTACTAAGGGAACTGATCCTTCTACTCTGACAACATTCTTGCTTTATGAAGTCCTATGTGGTCACAGTGAACTTTCTCAACCCTGAATACCAGTTACCACAAATGATCAGTGGCCTCTAGAAGCAGTTTTATGGCCACAGTTTGGAGCAGGGTGGGGGTGGTGAGTCAGGAAGGGCAGCCAGCGGTCCCTGGGCTCCAGGATTTGCAAGCTCTGGTCAAGGGATGATGGAGGCTGCACTGTGAATGGGTCTGGCGAGCCAGCCAACTTTTGCAATCCTCCAAACACTTCTAGTTCTGCCCACTCAGGACTCAGCTCATTGTTACTAAAAAGTTCAGTCTTGTGAAATATGTTTGGTTTCAAGTTTCCTGTCACTGGTCTACTTATTTAGAAGGCATTTGTTCCCCCTGCTCCCTGAAAGAAATAAGGTGCCTTAAGTCTTATTTAAGGAGCTCCTTGCAGTCAGCTCCTGTGTGCAGAAAACCTGTTACGTGAAATGAAACTGAGAAGTTGGACATCTCCATGATATAATCTCTTTCCCAGGAGCTCAGGGATTTTCACTGCAAGACGAGGGAGGAGGGCTGTTAGGCACTGGGCCCATCCTGGGAAAGACACCAGGAAGGACTAAGCCTCTTCTTCCTAAACTTGATTCTCTTCCCTTTCTCCCCTTACTGACCTTGAGATCAAAGTGAGCAATTTTCTTTGTATGAAGGTAGTTCACCCCATCCAGGATCTGCTTAATGAAGCTGGTGGCCTCCTCCTCACTCAGTGACTCCTTCTGGGCCAGGAAATCGAAGAGCTCTCCTCCAGACACTCTGTAAAACACCAGCGGGGGAAGGGGAGGGCCAGGCCAGGTCAGCTCTGCATGTCAGGAGGCTGGGCTGATGGGTGCAAGTCCTGATCGTGACCACCCCAGGGGCCTTGTATGGCAGAATCTCCCCTGCTTATGTCTGGGGTTTTGTCTGGCCAGTACCAGGGACTGACTTTGCTTGTATTTGCTTTGTTCTTTCTTTTGGATCACAAGGGCAGGAATTACCCTGGAGGTTTTGTCAGAAAGGCCTCTGCTCCCACCCTAGGCCTGGTCCCAGTCACCCTGGAGGTTGCCCTCTCCCCCGATATACCTGAGGTGGCAGGGGACAGAAACAAGCAGATTCTATAGCCTGAATGTTTGTGTCCCTCCAAATTAATATTCTAAAATCCCAACCCCCAAGGTGATGGTAGTAGGAGATAGGGCCTTTGGGGAGTAATTAAGTCATGAAGTCAGAGCCCTTACAAATGAGATTAGTGCCTTTATAAAAGAGACCCCAGAAGGCTCACTTTCCCCTCCCACGATGTGAAGTTACAGTCAAAAGACAACCATCTATGAGGAATAAGGAAGTGAACCCTCTTCAGACACCAAATCTGCTGACACCTTGATCTTAGACTTCCCAGCCTCCAGAACTGTGGGAAATAAATTTATGTTGTTTGTCCGCCACCCAGTTTATGGTTATTTTGTTATACAGCAGCCTGAATGAACTGTGAGAGGAAATTGGTACCAAGAGTAGAGTGCTACTGTAACAGATGCCTAAAGATGTGGATTTGGAAGCTGCTTTGGAATCAGCTAAAAAGCAGAGGCTGGAAGAGTTCTGGGGTACAGGCTAGAAGAAGCCTGAATTGTTATGAAGAAATGGACTATAAGGGTGGTTCTGGAGAGGGATCACAAAGAGAGGAGATTCTCAGTGTTCTTAGAGAATACCTAAATGGCCATCAACAAAATATTAGAGAGATACAGATGGAAAGGCCATTTTGAGAATGTCTCAGATGGAAATGAGTCTAGTCTGATCAGTGGGGGAAAGGGCATCCTTGCTATAAAGTAGCAGAGAACGTGGCTGAATTGAGTGTGTGTCCCAGTGTTTTGTGGAAGGTAGAACTTGTAAGCAATACAAATAGAATATTTGGCTGAGGAAATTTCCAAGCAAAGTGTTGAAGGAGTGTCCTGGTTGCTTATAGTCCTGGTTTACTTATAATAAAAGGTGAAAAGAAATGGTTTAAAGACAAAATTGTTACTCAGAAGGAAGAAATCTTAAAAGTATGACAAATTCTCAGCCTCCTCATATTGGAAAAAATAAGAAAAGCTGTTTGGGAAAGAACAAAGGTGTGACCAAGCAACCATTTGATAAAAAAGATTAATATGGATCTCCAGGTAAGCCAGGTGCTATTCCTCAAGACAATAGTGGGATTAGTCAGCCATCTAGTCAGAAGCCAGGACCTATTGTCCAAGACAATGGAAGAATGGCCCTGAATCATTTCAGAGACTGGGGGTGAAAAGAGGGGTGCCCCTCCCATCACAGGTCCGTAGTGCCAGAGCCTAGAGGGCAGAATGATATCAAAGGAGGGGCCTCCACTGGCCAGTGCTGCCTCACATTGTAGGCTTTCCTCTCCAAACTCTGTTGCCACACTCCTCAGACATAGCAGGTGTGGCTCCTGGAAGGCAACAGTGGGGCATGCTCCGTGCCAAGCAAAGCTGGTGGGTGTGTGGCTGCTTTCACTTGGATTCCAAAAGATGCCTTAGAGAGCTGGTGGGCTGCTGGGCAGAGAACTGCATTTCAGGTGGCGGCCAATGTTTGGAGAGCAAAGCCATATGGGCAGGGTTGCCCAAAGCTGCAGGGGCAGGACTTCCACTCTGCCCCCATGGGCCTGGAGGGCAGAGCGTTAAGCCAAAGATTATTTTCAAGGTTTTGTACTGGCTCAGAAGCTGTTACTCCTTTGTTCTTTCCCATTCCTCCTTTTAGAATGAGAATGTGTATCCTCTGCCTGTCCCACCATCATATTTTGTAATACAACTTGTTTGATGTGATAGGTTCACAACTGAAGAGCAACCTGCCTCAGAATGAATCATACCTTGAGTCTCACCCACATCTGATTTAGATATTTAGATGGGACTTTGAACTTTAAACTTTGACGTTGATGCTGGACTTAATTAAAACTTTTGGAATTACTGGAATGGAAGGAATGCATTTTACATTTGAAAAGGACATTAATTGGGGTGGAGGGCAGGGACAGAACGCCAGAGTCTGAATGGACTAAGACAGATGACAAAGAGGAACAAATGCTGTGCCAGCAACTAAAGGCCTAGGTTCCATTCCAGCCTTGCCACTGACCTTAGACAACTCATTTCCCTTCTCCAGGCAGGCCTTGGTTTCATTGCCTGCAAAATAAGTTAGATTGGGCAAGACAGCCCCCAAAGCCACCTTTCTTTAACTATAAAAGATGGCCCCTTCATGGGCTCAAGAGAATCTAGGTATGGCCCCTAACTTAAATATAAGACCTCATTAATTATATTAATCTCTAAAGACTCTAAAATACTACTTTTGATGTTTGATACTACTTTTTCACATTCTACCTTCTTGCATCCTATAGTTGACCTGACAGGGCAAAAAGAATCTCCCCTGAGATTTAGGATTCCCAGATAAAATAGGTTTTTATTTGCTAAATCTGGCAACCCTACTGGACTTGTTTATCCTATCAACAAAAAGAGTCAAACTCTGTAAAATATTTAAAGATGTTTTTTCTGAGCCAAATCTGAGTGCCCAAGACCTGTGACAAAGTCCCAGAAGGTTCTCAGACCACATGCCCTAGGTAATTGGGTAACAGCTTGATTTCATACATTTTAGGGGTACGGAAGTTACAGGCAGAATCAATCAGTAAATGTAAGGTATACATTGGTTCCATCTGGAAAAGCGGAGTAACTTGAAGGTTGGGATGGGGGTTGGGAGGGCTTCTAGGTTACAGGTGGATTTTCTGATTGGCAATTGGTTGTAAGAGTTATTATCAAAAGACCTGGAATCAATAGAAAAGAGTGTCTGGGTTAAGACAAGCGTTATGGAGACCAAGGATTTTATTAGGTAGATGAAGTCTCACAAGTGGCTACCCTTGGAGGAAATAGATGGCAAATGTTTTCTATTCACATTCTTAAAAGGTGCTAGACTCCCAGCTAACCTCTTTAGGATCAAAAAAGACAAGGAAAGGAACAGAGATTGTCCATAGAGTGTAGCTTCTTCCCACGAAAGACAGCTTTTGATATGTTTTGAAATGCAGGGCCATTTCAAAATATGGCAAAATATTTATTAGGGTAAAATATTTCCATTTCTTTCAGGGCCTGCTATTTGACATGTGATAAGTAGAGTCAGGTTGGAATTTGTTATCTTATTGCTGCAAAAAGTCTGTTTTGTTAGTCTTAAGATCATGGCTTTCGTATTAATGTTGGTCACTTGTGCCTGAATTTCAATGGGCGGACAGTATAATGAGGCATGTCCAATCCCCTCTTCCCATCATGGCCTGAAAGGTTTTCAGGTTTACTCTGGAATGCCCTTGGCTGAAAGAGGGGTCCATTCTAAGAGGGGCTTAGAATTTAATTTTTGGTTTGCAATCCTCTGACAGAAGCTGGGGTATCCAGCCAGCATGTGCTCCTCTGGAGCTGAAATAAAGCCAAGGGCCCAAAGAGAAAGATCTCAGGAAGGGATCTAGGCCAAGGGATCCAGGACCTTGGGATCACTTGGAGGGAGAACCTGTTTTAAAACGCAGATTTCCAGGTCCCACCATAGACTTTAACAAGTTAGATTCTCCAGCAGTGAGGCCTTAAAACCTGTATTTTTACTATAACAACAATAATAGTAGTTAATATTCACTGAACACATATTCCATGCTACATGCCTTATGCACATTATCTCATTTAATCGTCACAATATCCTACAATCTAAGGACTATCATTTTTCTATTTCACACTTCAAGAAACAAAGGCTCAGAGAGGTTAAGCAACTTGCCCACAGTCCCATAGGTAGTAAATAGTCAGGATTCAAACCCAAGCAGAACAGCTCTCAACCGCTACAGCATACTGAGTATCACAGATGATTCTTTTCTTTTCTATCCTTTTTTTTTGGGGGGTGGGCAGAGTCTCATTCTGTTGCGGAGGCTGGAGTGCAGTGGTGTAATCTTGGCTCGGTGCAAACTCTGCCTCACAGGTTCAAGTGATTCTCATGCTTCAGCCTCCTGAGTAGCTCAGATTACAGGCCTCTGCCACCACACCCAGCTAGTTTTTGTATTTTTAGTAGAGATGGAGTTTCACCATATTGGCCAAGCTGGTCTCGAACTCCTGACCTCAAGCAATCCACCCACCTCAGCCTCCCAAAGTGCTGGCATTACAGGTATGAGCCACTGCACCCAGCTCCAGATGATTCTTATATGGCTAAAATGGCTCTGACCCAACTTTGGGGATCATTCCCTGCCCCCTAGTCCATCCTAAATAAAAAGCATCAAAATCTTATTTTCTCCTTTCTTTAAACATTTCCACAAGCACACCGGGACCCACTCAATAATCTTAGCATCATGAAAAGTAGAACAACTGGACGTGAAATAGGGCAATAGGAAGTACACAGCAACACCTATGATATGCAGTGATTTAAAAAATGGAAACTAAATCTGCTTAAGCCTCTTGTTCTGCACTATCAACAGAACTTTCTGCATTGATGAAAATGTTCTAGATATGTGCTGTCCAATAGAGTAGCCACTGGTCCCATGTGGTTGCTGAGCTTGAAATGTGGCTAGTGTAATAGAGGAACTGACTTTTCACTTTTATTTAAGTTTAATTAATTCTAACTTAAAAACTAAAGTGGTATAAAATATTTTCCATTAAATGCAACTTTATTGTTTCAGGAGAATTGCATTCCACTTTAACCGTTGCATTGCACTGCCTAAGAACTGAGCTGTGGGCTGAGTGAGGTGGCTCACACCTGTAGTCTCAGCACTTTGGGAAGCTGAGGCAGGCAGATCACTTGAGCCCAGGAGTTCAAGGCCAGCCTAGACAACATAGTGAGATACTGTCTCTACAAAAAATGCAAAAATTAGCCGGGCATGGTGATGTGCACCTGTAGTTCCAGCTACTTAGGAGGCTGAGGTGGAAGGATGGCCGGAGGTTGAGGCTGCAGTGAGCCATGATTGTGTCACTGCACTCCAGCCTGGGCAACAGAGTGAGAGCCTATCTCAGCAAAGAGTTGAGATGTACTATAAGTACAAAATTCACACTGAATTTTGAAGACTTAGTTTGAAAAACAGAATGTAAAATATCTCATAAATAATTTTTATACTGTTTATATGTTAAAATAATACTTCGTATATATTGGGTTAAATAAAAATGTTATTAAAATCAATTCACCTATTTCTTTTTGTTTAGTCAATGTGGTGACTAAGAAATTTAAAACTACATATGTGGTTCATATTACATTTCTACTAGTTAGGGGACACAGTGGTTGCTCCCTTCTTCATCCCAAGGAGACCATGTCTCACCAGGTCTCTTGCCCAGATCCCACCTTCAAACAGGCAGGGTTTGAATAGGCACCAATAGACAGGGTATCTCCTCTAGATCTAACTACTAGTTTACATGAAATACAGGGGAAAGAGGAATGAGTTAAAGAACACCATGAGGAAGGAACAAGTCTAAAATCCAGACTGTGAGATAATCAACAGGACAAGTGGCCTAGTTTTTCCAACATATCAATGGCATCAAAAAAGAGAGGGGAAAAAGAGAAGGCAGAAGGGGGAAGGTGAAAGGGTGAAGAGAGAATGTGATAAGATGGCACAATTGAGCACATATACCATCTGCTACAGCTGCAGCACCCCTCTGCTCAGGGTGAGCGGGGTGTGGCGTGAGGTGGCTGCCTTGGTGTTGGGGACCAGGCTGGTGCACTATTTTCTCAGTGTCTCATGGGTGAAGCCATCCTGTGCCCCACTCTGACCCTTGCCCCACCTTGGGCAGGTGCTGGAAGCTGGAACACCCTCCCAGCTGCTGGAATAACCCTGGGTCTGCTCTACAAGCTAGGGTTAAAGGGCCAAAACAGTTGCTCTAACCCTTTAGCAGCAAAGACTCAACCTTTACCTTGGGGTGGCACATGTGAGAGTTCTAGGGCTCAGCTTTTCTTGTCAAACGAGAGTGAGAAAAAAATGATATCATCAGCACCTTTGGAGGTGTGGGTGGGAGTGGGAGAAATCGCTATGAGATCCTTGACATAAACACCATGTACAGTATCATCGTCGGGGTGGCAGTGGTGGAAGCGGGCATGGTTTAGAGTTTATCTGAAGTTTGCCACCAGTTCAATGTGCTTTCCCAAACATTCCCTCACTTGAGCTTGATATCCACCCTGAGGGGGCGTCCTTATTCTCCGATGAGAAAACCGAGGTCTCAAGAGAGTAAGTGACTTGCCCAAGATCACATAGCTAGTAAGTGGGAAGATCAGGATTTAGACTCAGGTTTTCTCAGCCCCAGTTCACTACATGTCCCTCTCACCACAATCCTTCCACATTACAAAGCCTGAGATGCTGATGCAAAACGGAAAGCCTCGAAGCACAGGCAGTCCCCCGACATCCCTGTTCAGCTACATCCATGCCCTCATCACAGTGGGCTTCACTATCTATCTGCCTCTCTCCCCAGCTAGATTATTTCTGCTTCCATAGCACTTAATGCAAGCAAGACAGTCAACAGAAGTTTGGTGAATAAAAGAACAAAGGAAAGAAATAAAACATTAAAAATAACAACATGAGGTAGAATATTCTGTATCATATAGACAGTGAAGCTTTGGCATTTGTAAGAGACCTGTCCAGAGCCCTCTGCAAATTTTCAAATCTGCAGTGCCCCCTCTGAAACACATAGAACCCAGCTCAAATCAACCCTTGTCTTTTAAACTCCCAGAGTCTGCCAGCCCCTGCCAGGTTGTGTGGGCCTGCAACCTCGGGAAAATATCCAAATAAATAACAACCCTGCAATTCTGACTTTAAATAAAATGCTGCAAAAATGTAAAAGCTTCTTATAATGGGGATGTATCCTGTTCCCAAAAGCCACTGACATGAAGGCTTGGGTGGAGTGAGGACTTTGAGGGGCGGTAATCAGTCATCTGTTTGAAGGTGGGATCTGGGCAGGAGACCTGGTGAGACACAGTCTCCTTGGGATGAAGAAAGGAACAGCCATTGTGCCCCTTGGAATCTCCCCCAGAAACTCAGGAAGGTGAGAGGCTGATGACCTGCCACTGTCTAGGTCCTGGATACCCAGGCTGGGACATTCACATTAATGCTCAGTCACCTCTTTTCAAAGTCTAATCAAGGAGCCTGGGTGTCATTTCTCTAGCCACAACTTAGTTTCTGCCCTTGGTCTCAGAGGTCTCTCTAAGACCTCTGCCTTGGAGCCACTCCCCATCTCCTTCCCAGTTTCCTTCCTCTCACATCCCACATCTCTTTAGCTTTAAGATGAAAAGCAAAGCCTAACAGCCGGGCCTCATCTCTTCTAGTGTTCCCAGGATTGTCTCCTTCCTGCGAATCTGACCTTTGCCTCCTTCCTCCCTGCAGGGTGGCATGCCTGCTGGAAATGCTTTTCGGAGTCTTTGGGGAATGTGTGCACAAATGACCCGCACAGGCAGCGATGGGGAAAAGATGCTGCCACAGCTGCTGGGCCAAGGAGGCTGGGCTCAATTCGGGAAGCTGGGAAGCATCACTGCTATCCTGGAGCATTCTGCCAGGCAGTTCTCTGGTATGCAACCACAGAGGTATTGCTTTCCACAGGTTTGGAATCAAGGAGGCCCCAGAGCAGTCAGGGGCCTGCAATGGGAGGCCAGTCCAACCTTCACAGGGAGACTTATATTTTTCAGGGCAAGTTCCACATGTGACATGAGTTAAGCTACAGGGATTTGAATATATTCTGTACCTTATACAGAAGTCAACTTACACAGACAATTAAATCCTGCCTAGTCCTGCCTTCAACAGTCATGACCAGAGCAGCTGCTTCTAGGAAGGTCACAGATGGGATAATAACAGCTGAAAGGATTTAATTCAGGGCCAGGCATGTTCTCCTGCTGCTGGCCACTTGAGCAGAAAGCAGGAGGAAGCCCTGTACCAGACAACAGTTGCTGAGAGGGGCCGTGGGATCAGGGTGGACTCATTCACAAAACCCGCAACTTGGCAGCTTTCAACTAAGTAGGCAGATACCAACCCCACTGAGCAACTCGCTAACCTATTAGGAAACAGTGGGGACCACCAGGCCAAAGACTTCTGACCAGCCGAACAGGAGTCACTAAGTCTAAGCACAAAAGCCCATGAGGCCAGGGGTGGTGGCTCATGCCTGTAATCCCAGCACTTGGGAGGCCAAGGTGAGTGGGTCACTGGAGACCAGGAGTTCCAGACCAGCCTGGCTGACATAGTGAAAACTCACCTCTATTAAAAATACAAAACAGCGCCGGGCGCGGTGGCTCAAGCCTGTAATCCCAGCACTTTGGGAGGCCGAGGCGGGTGGATCACGAGGTCAAGAGATCGAGACCATCCTGG
>NW_016107701.1:685784-705541 GCF_001604975.1 Cebus imitator
AAATACAAAACAATTAGCTGAGCATGGAGGCACATGCCGGTAGTCCCAGCTACACGGGAGGCTATGGCACCAGGATCACTTGAACCTGGGAGGTGGAGACGGCAGTGAGCTGAGATCACACCACTGCACTCCAGCCTGGGTGACAGCAAGACTCCGTCTCAAAAAACAAGCAAAAACAAAAGCCCAGAAACTCCTTTCCTGGGAGGTCCTCCCTCTCAGACCCTAGCTATACACGGCACAGTTAGGCACAGTCTTAGAACTCCTGGGTCTTCTCCAATCTCATAAATTCTTAGCATTCCATAGACAGGCACCCTGAGAACAATGAGACAGCTTGGAAGTAAAGGGGGAGACAGAAACTGGACAGAGCTTAAAAAGCACAGTGGCCCAAGCAAGTCATGGGAGCACTAGCGTCACAAGTGATGTTACAGATGGTGCACCTGAGCTCACAAGAAGCTAGCACATAACTATTGGCTGACCATTAGCCCCGCTGGGAAAAACATGGACATCTAAAGAGCATCTACCCGCCACCCCCCCACCACCCCCATTGACTCCTAGGGTTCTGCAAACAGGAAGAAGCAAGCAATTTTCCCAGCAATTAAAGACACACCAATTACAATAAGAAAGTATCAATTTATAGCTGTAAACATCAATAAATAATGAAACCTGTTTCAAAACAAATGGCCCAGGGCTGGCAGGGCCGCAGGCACACAGCAACACTCCTATGCTGTGGTAGTAATGCTTAGCCAGTACTATCCTTAGAAAGCGAGGACATTGAGCTCCAAAAATGTCAGCCTTTGGCCTAGTCATAGCTAAATCCTGAGGACTTTGCTGAAAGAATTAAAAAGGAAAGGGGAAGATTATGGGGAGAAAGTTGTTTCATCAATAAAATTTGTAATGATTAAAAGCTAGGAAATTAAAACCATGTGTCCAACAATAGGGATGCTGTGACTATTTGTGCCCTACAAACTCACATTGAAATATAATCCCCAATGTGGCCAGATTAGGCAGTTGGGCCTTTAACAGGTGATTTGGGCAGGGTGCTGTGGCTCATGCCTGTAATCCCAGCACTTTGGAAGGACAAGGTAGGCAGATCATCTAAGGTCAGGAGTTCGAGACCAGCCTTGCCAACATGGTGAAATCTGTCTCTACTAAAAATACAAAAAAAATTAGCTGGGTGTGGGATGCAGTAGAGTTTGAGTTGGGTTGTGGCACAAGTCACAGTGGCTGTGTCCAGTCAAGCAACAAGGCCCGTGTAAGGAATGTTGCTTGACCACATTATAGCGGGTGCCTATAATCCCAGCTACTTGGAAGGCTGAGGCAGGAGAACAGCTTGATCCCAGGAGGCAGAGGTTTTAGTGAGCTAGGATTGTACCATTGTACTCCAGCCTGGATGACAGAGCGAGACTCTACCTTAAAAAAAAAAAAAGAGGTGATTGGGTTATGAGGACTCTGTTTATTAACCCATTCATGCATTAGTGGATTAACAGGTTAATGGATTAATGGGTTATCATGGGAGTGGGGCTGGGGGCTATATAAGAAGAGGAAGAGAGACCTGAGATAGCCCGCTTTGCCCCTCACCATGTGATGCACTAGGCTGCCTTGGAGGACTCTGTAGAGATTCCCCATTAGCAAGAAGGTCCTAATCAAATGTGGATCCTCAACCTTGGACCCTCAGCCTCCTTAACTGTGAGAAATAATAATAATTTTCCTTATACATTAACCAGCTTCAGATATTCTATTGTAAGCAACAGCAAATGGACTAAGACAAGGGAAATACTGGTATGCAATTTAGTGAAACATATAGTTGGTTAAAAGAGAAAAGGCAATTTTTAGAACTACATTAACTGGGGGGAAAAGTAGAGCAGGAAATTATACAAGTACAATGATTGTATAGAAATGGATAAAGATTGAGAGGAACCACAGAAAAACATAAATAGCTGTGTTTGGGTTGTAGGATTAGAAATGTAATTTCTTTTCCATTCCTGCTTAGTTTTTTTTTTTTTTCTTTTTTTTCATGATAGTCTTTTAAAGAAGTGGCTCAGCCTTTCAAGCAAGGTGCACTTGTCACTCTCTGGTGGGAATCAGCATGCTGACTTCTGACCCTCAGCTTCTCTCTGGGTCAGGCAGGGCAGGCACGCACTAGTCCAACCAGCTGGGAGGTCCGTGGGAGAAACATGGAAGACACTGGGAGCTAGCGAAGGGGAGAGCACAAGCAATTCTGTACATTAAACATTGAGATGGGTAATTTAAGAATCAAATGCAAGAGTATGCAAATGCCCATCTGCTACTTAAATCTATATCCTGCCAATACCAGAGCATAGTTCTCAAATTAGAATGATCCCAAATGTTATGTGGTCCCCCTCAGTCTGTAGGCAGGTTGAGGATGGCTGCCTGCTTTACAGATGAAATCTAAAGCTCAGGGGATTTAGGTGACTTCCCCAAGAGCACAAAATCAGGGATTCCTGAGACAGATGCTGTCACTTCCCTGCTACCAGGCAGATGCATACATGCTTATGAGGCTTAGAACATATTCTGTTTTTTTTTTTATGTTTGTTTCCCGAGACGGAGTCTTGCTCTGTCGCCCAGGCTAGAGTGCAGTGGCGTGATCTCGGCTCACTGCAGCCTCCACCACCCAGGTTCAAGCAATTCTCCTGCCTCAGCCTCCTAGTAGGTGGGATTACAGATGCCCACCACCATGCTTGGCTAATTTTTGTATTTTTAGTAGAGACGGGGTTTCACCATGTTAGCCAGGCTGGTCTCAAACTCCTGACCTTGTGATCCGCCAGCCTTGGCCTTCCAAAGTGCTGAGATTACAGATGTGAGCCACTGCACCTGGCCAGAACATTCCTCACATGGGCTTGCTGCTTGACTAGACACAGCCACTGTGACTTGTGCCACAACCTAACTCAAACTCTATTGTGTCCCAGAGCCCCACCTGCCCAGGAGGATATCATGGTGGCCAGCCAACTCCTAGACTCTTGGGGCCATCTAATCAAATTCCATCACATACTGTGAAGTCTTCCTCTGCTAAGCCAGCATAAGGCCAGCCCGCCTCATACTCATAGCTGTCTGCACAAGCCATGTGGACTCAAGTCCTGGTCCTGCCACATCCTGGCTATAGGATCTTGTAAGTGACCTGGCCTCTCAGTGTTCTTGTGTATAAAATGGGGATAATAAGAGTGTCTGTGTGACAGCATTGCCATGAGGATTAATTAAGGTACAGAAATACTTGGCTTGCACAATGAATACAGAATAACCTCTCTGCATTAGTAAGACATTTCCTTCATCATAGTCTTTAAAGATTGAACAAGATAACAGATACAAAGCACCTAGCAAATTCTTAGCTTACAATAGGGCTCTCTAAATAATAGCTATTATTATAACAATAAAAGTGTCACTCACAGCGCAAATGCAGTGGGCTTTCCCCCGGAAAGGGCCAGAGAAGAGCTTCACAGAGCCCCTCCTCATAGTACTCATCCCTCCCTGACAGCCTCCCCTGGCCTCATCCCACCCTCCATCCCCTTCACCCTCCCACATGCTTCTCCAGCCAGGAAAAGACCCCAGCGCAGTCATTTCTTCCCTTTGATCCCCAGGGTCCAGTGAAAGCCAGACTTAGGCCATCGCCCTCTGCCCCAGCTACTCAGCAAGCCTGCCCCTCCTTTGGCTCAGTTGCAGGAGGAGGATGGGGGTAACTGAAGCAGAGGGGATCTGCCCACCATTGAATTCACCTCCTCTGGGCTGAGCTTAGCCCTGGCTGCTGCTGCCCCCTGGGGCCTATGGCTGGAGCTTCCACCACCCTGCCTGCCCTTGCTGCCCCCTAACCCTGTGGGTCCTGGGGACCCCACTCACAGCTCAAGGATGAGCACCACGTCGGTGCGGTTCTCGTAGACGTCGTGCAGAGTGATGACGTTGCGGTGCAGCACCTGCCGCAGGATGCTCACCTCCCGCTCGATCTCCTCCCGGCTCACACCACGCCGGCTCGCCCGGCTCTGCCGCTTCTTGATGAACTTAGCTGCATACTCAAGACCCGTGCTCTTCTCCCGGCACTTCTTCACGATGGCGAACTGACCACTGGGGACACAGACCCACAAGACTAGGTCATCACTGTGTTCACTGGGGAAGTGACCCCACTGTCAGCTACCAGGTCACACAAATTCAGAGTGATTCTTCTAGGACAGGACAAATCATGCCTCCAGTCTGCATCCCCATCTGGATGACAACCTGTGGCTGAGATGGGACAGGTACTGGGCTTCCCTTCCGTCCATACCTTCTATGAGGAATGAATGTTAGTATTAGTCCCAGTGTGCAGAGTTGAACACTGAGCCCCAGAAAGGTTATTGATCAGGATGGCACAGCCTTGTCATTGCAAAGTCTCGGCTAGAACCCAAGTCTAGGACCCACCGGATGAAATCACAATGTCCATAAGCAGACTGGGCTGGTGGGGATCCGGGTTTGGGTGGGGTTTGGGGAGGAGGCAGCCTAACGAGGTTAATCATCATAGTGGGGGAGCATCACAGCGAGAGGACCTGGTATGAACAGAGTTGTACAATTAGGAAACTGAGGCAGAAGGATAGGCCAAGTGGCTTACCTGAAGTCATTGCAGAGTTAATGGCAAAGCCAAGCCTCAAAGTCAAATACCCAACCAGCTGTCCACAAACCCTCTCAGACAGTTACAGCAGGGCTGGACCATTATTAGTCCCCTTCAGGCACTAGCACCCAGGGCTGGGCTTGGAAACCCTTCACTGTGCTCAACCTGTGGAGGGGGGCTTCGGAGGGTATTTGCTAAATACCAAAATAACCACTGCTCGGGTAACTCAGAAAGTTTTCTGGTTCAGCTTAATGGCTGAATAAGGGAACAGCAGACTCCAGACTTATGATGTACGCTCTTAGTGGCTCTGGGGTAAAAGTTACATACAAGGAAATGCTTGGGATATTTGCCCCAACCGCAGAAAATAGCACTGCATCTGGACCATGTCATCATTATCATCATACTCAGTGAGACAGTCTTCAAGATACTCGGAGTGGCAATAACAACAACAAAGTCAAATTGAGCAAGCAACAGATAGATAGGCCCATGCTGAGATAGCATTATATGGCAGCCACTTCAGAGATGTTCCCAAACAGATTCATGCATCTCTCCCTCCCCTCAACTTCCAGTCACTCAACACTGTCTGGGCATCCACTCCGTGCCAGGATCTGTGCTGGGCACTACGCGGGAGGGACCAAAGGCACAGACAATGGGTACAGATGGAGCTCTGGGGAGGGAGAAGACCCTGGAGCCTAGACTGGGCAGAGAAGGCTTTGTGGAGCCAAATTTATATTACACTCTCCACTGACTCTAAAGTTTCAGCTATTTAGGCTCCAAATACTGGCTCTGAGCTGTCCACACATTAGGGGCTGACACAGGTGGAGTGGAGCCAGGCCTCCCAGAGCCAGAGTGAACACATTCAGTGTGATCTCTAACACATATGGTCTCTTGGAGCCACTCTGGGCCTCGGTGACAGCAGGTGCCTTGGTAGGTGCCAAATAACACTTGACCAAGCTTGCAGGCCCAGGTGGCTGTGAGTCTCAGGGTCAAGACAGACACATGCCTCTCCTCTGCCTCTGACACCTCAACGGGCTGCTGGCAGGGCCTGGCATTTCAGAGTCCCTCTGACCTTGTCACAGCAGCCCTGAGTTCCTACTTGACTGGTGGGGAATGGATGGTAAGGGATAGATTTAGGTTTACAGAGCACACGGGTGGTGGTGCAGAGCTTGGCTTGGCATCCAAATCCCCCAGCTCCCAGCCCTGCACTGTGTTGACAGCCTTAGGACTTGGGAAGGGGCAGAAGAACTTCTGTAAACTAGAGCTAAGCATTTCAGGTCCCCTTGACATTGTTTCCCCTTTGCCTTATGAGGAAAACAGAGGCATTTTTTTCTATATCACATGCCTGAAAAATTCCTCAGACTCTCAAAAAGCAAATGAGTGTTTGCTTTTCCAGCCTAAGTTTTCTCTTTTCGAGACAACTGTGGCAATGAGTGGTGACTGGGGCAGGCCCACTGCACGAGCATCTTCCCCTCCCTAAAGGGAGGAATTTGAGAGTGAGTGACTAAGATGACACCAAATACCACACAACACCACTCATCTCACCTCTCTTCACTTGGGCATGACCCTCTGCTCGACCTGTGGAGCGGGGCCTCAGAGGGAGCCAAGGCTGCTGTTTCCAGAAGAGAGGAGAACACTAGACTCAGCCCCCAGGCTTCAAGGTCAGACAGGCCTGGCCTCAGGGACTTATGCTTTCACCTGGGAACAGTCACTACCTGCTCTGAACATAGATCTTCTCATCTGTCAAATGGAAATCAAGATTCCCTGCTAGAGAATTGTGAAGACTGGAAGTATTTGTAATGTTGGCCCATGGTACTAATAAGTGGTTCATGTGAAGGCTGAGCAAGAAACACCCAGAGGTATAAGTCACTGATTCAAATGATCTGGAATGTGTAGCCAGGGAATTGGTTTAATTTTATTTATGTTTGGAAATGGGGTCTGGTTCTGTTGCCCAGGCTGGAGTGCAGTGGCATGATCATAACTCACTGCAGCCTCAACTCCTGGGCCCAAGCAATCCTCCCAACCTCAGCCTCCCAAGTAGCTGGGACCACAGGCGTGTGCCATCAACCCAGCTTCAGTTTAATTTTAAAAGCACCACCCTACCCCCTGATGATTCCCATGCACAGCCAGATGTAAAAACATCTCTGTTCCATGCAATTAGCCAACTCTTTTAATCCTAGAGCAATGGCTCTCAACCCAGGCCACACATTAGTATTGCCTGGAGAATTTTAAAACTGCTAATGTCTAAGCCTCAGCCTGAGAGATTCTGATCTCCTGGGTCTGGGCTGCAGCCTGAAGACAGGGCTATTTAAAAGCCCGTCAGGTAACTCTGACATGCAGCCAGGGCTGAAAGACACTGACTTAAAGCAGCTTTTTTATTATCTCCATTTCGCAAATGAAGAAACTACACCACTGTTACTCATACTGTTTCCTCCTTTGCAGTATTACACTTCCCTATAGTTCTTTGATGTGACCATTTCAGGAGAGTAAAGAAAGGGAATCAGAGGGGTAGGGTTGTCTCTCCCATCCGCATGATTTTTGCTTAAGGGGTTCAACAGTCTAACCGCTGTGTCACAAATTTACGAATCTGACAGCTTACTCTAGCTTTTGGAGGATAACAGGAGTGAAAATTTGCAGTTAGGCACTCCCTAGCCACTGTGCATCAGCAGATGCACAAAATCAGAACCTGACATGGCTCTAGTATGCCCATTAGAGGGCCCAGCCAACCCAAGGGCAGGTGAAGACAGTGATGGTGATGGGCCCTTGTCTGCACACAGAAGGCTCTGCAGCCAAGAAGCTGAGGCCCCGCAGTACAGAAGTCGCCAACTAGACTACAGGGATGAGGGGCGGGAGACGAGGGCCTGTCCACTTTAAGGACAGAGGCACGCAGAATGATATCCAGGGAGGGAGCAGAGGGGAGCAATTCCACCTCTAATGAAGGTCACTGCTAACCCAAAATTAAAAAGTATGGGAATACTGGAATCTGGTACACATATGCAAAGCACACATATTCCAGGATCTCTGCCTCCTACCGCCCCCTTCTCATAGCAACAATCAATACCTATGCATGGTTGACTGCAGCACAGGGCTGGTAACAAGGAGGCCCGATTCCTGGTCCTGACCTGCTATCAGAGTTTCATGGGCTTGGCAAGGAGCTGTTTTTTCAGTTCATGTTTCTCCATCTGCCACCTCAGGTCTCACCTTAGACAGCTTCCTGTCAGCTGGACACGGTGGCTCATGCCTATAATCCCAGCACTTTGGGAGGCTGAGGTGGGTGGATCATGAGGTCAGGAGTTCAAGGCTAGCCTGGCCAAGATGGTGAAACCCTGTCTCTACTAAAAATACAAAAATTAACCAAGAGTAGTGGCAGGCACCTGCAATCCCAGCTACTCGGGAGGATGAGGCAGGGAATTGCTTGAACCAGGGAGGTGGAGGTTACAGTGAGCTGAGATCACATTGCACTACAGCCTGGGCGACAGTAAGAGAATCCATCTCAAAAAAAAAAAAAAAAATTCTTCCTGTCAGAAGGCTCCAAAAAGCCTGGGATAACTCTAAACAGGAATGAAGCCCTTCCCTTCACTCTCTAAATCCCTAACTCTGGGCTGGTGTCAGGAGACTGGGAATCTAGTCAGAGCCCTACCACTCATGAGCCAGGACCCTGGGCAGCCTGTTCAACTCCCCAGGCCTCAGTTTCCTTCTTTGTCATGTGAGGATGATAACACCCGCCCTGCCCATGGCCCAGGGTTGTTTGGGAAATCATGAGGTAATGTCTGAGATAAGACTTTACCATCCAGCCTTGCAGAAGAGCATGAGGCATGGGTGAGTGGGAACTCTGTGCCTGAGGCTGGCTTACAAAAGTCATGTAGGATGGTTTCATGAGGGACAGTAAATCTGCAAGACACAGAAAGCACCCACTTCTGCCAGCACACTCTCCTGCAATTCTGTCAGAAATACACCCATCTTCCCAGGCAGAGGACTCAGCTTCTCACTCACTCAGCACCCAGGAAGACTGAGTGGGCTGTGTAGAGATCAGTGTCACTGGCAGATGGGCCTCATTCCCAAACTTGTCAGGCCCCCAGGTGGTGCCTCATAAGGGCTCTCTAGTTGTCTGCCCAGTCCTCACATGAAAAGGAGTACATCTAGAACAGCTTCTCAGTGCTCAGAAATGTCCCTATCCTCAGCTTTTAAGGTTCATGGAGGAGCCTGGCTTAATCCTCACCTCCCCAAATTCTTCACAGTCAAGGGTGAATAACCAGAGCATGACCCAAATGTCATACTATGGGATAGATTTTGTACAGCAATGTGAACATTACAACATTTACATCCAGTTTTTCTCTTAATAAGCTAATTTCATATTCATTCTCTTTTAAAATATTTGCAAGTATCATTTTTAGTTCCATTTCACAGAGAAGAAAACTGGAGAGGTATGGTGCCTCCTGCCTGTCATCCCAGGGCTTTGGGAGGCTGAGGTGGGTGGATCCCTTGAGGCCAGGAGTATGAACCAGCCTGGCCAACATGGTGAAACCCTGTCTCTACTAAAAATACAAAAATTAGCGAGGCATGGTGGTGTAAGCCTGTAGTCCCAGCTACTTGGGAGGCTGAGGCACGAGAATCACTTGAACCCAGGAGGCAGAGGTTCCAGTGAGCCAAGATCATGCCACTGCACTGCAGCCTGGGTGACAGTGTGAGACTCTGTATCAAAAAAAAAAAAAAAAAAAAAGCCAGGCAAGGTGGCACAACCTGCAGTCAGCTACTTAGGATGCTGAGGTGGGAGAATGGCTTTGAGCCCAGGAGTTTGAGGCTACGGTGAGCTGTGACCATACCACTGCACTTCAGCCTGGGGGACAAGCAAGACTCTGTCCCAAAAAAAAAGCCAATTAAAAAAAGAAAGAAAACTGGGCTTAGAGAAGTAAAGTGACTTGGCAGTTGAGCAAGGGAGCAGGGCTAGGATGCAGATCCACATAGCTGACTCCAGCTGTAGTGAGGCCCTGGAGGTAACAGACCAGCAGTGTGTACCAAATAGCGAGGAGAGGGGCCCATCCCAGAAGAGAGCAGTATTTGACATTGTTTTGAATTGCTGGCATGTGGTGATAGTAAAAAGCAAACTGACATTTACTTGATTTTATTATTGGTTGATGGATTGATTGATTGATTTTTAAGACAAGAGTCTCGCTCTGTTGCCCAGGCGGGAGTGCAGTTGCGAGATCTCGGCTCACTGCAACCTCTGCCTCCAGGGTTCAAGCAATTTTCCTGCCTCAGCCTACCGAGGAGCTGGGATTACAGGTGTGCACCACTATGCCGGGCCAATTTTTGTGTTTTTAGTAGAGAAGATATTTCACCATGTTAGCCAGGCTGGCTTCGAACTCCTGACCTCCAGTGATCTGCTGCCTCGGCCTCCCAAAGTACTGGGATTACAGGTGTGACCACCATGCCCAGCTGCCTATTATCTCAAAAGGCAACGCACCCCTCATGGCCTGCATCAAGGTAAGCCACTCCCACTGCCCACTCACCCCCAACCTCTATGGTAAGCCACAGCCAACCAGACTTGTTCTGTCAACGATCAGTGCCAAGCTGCTAAAGGCTTTGAAAGGTCTATTGGCTAGGTGTGGTTGTTGTAATCCCAGCACTTTGGGAGGCTGAGGCAGGAAGATTACCTGAGGTCAGGAGTTCGAGACCAGCCTGGGCCAACAGGGCAAAACCCCATCTTTACTAAAAACACAAAAATTAGCTGGGCATAGTGGTACACACCTGTAGTCCTAGCTACTCTGGAGGCTGAAGCACAGCTATCGTTTGAACCTGGGAGGTGGAGGTTGCAGTGAGCTGAGATTGTGCCACTGCACTGCAGCCTGGTTGGCAGAGCAAGACTCCATCTCAAAAAAACAAAAAGGTCCATGGATTGAGTGGGTCTACCTCCTTCCCTCTCTTAGTAGACTCTAAAGTGTCCATACAGTCACCAGTCTATCAAGGTGGAAATGAGGCAGAGCTGCACAGAATGCAGGGCCCCAGCCAAGGGACAAGATGCCACCCAAGGTGAGAGGTACCAAATGGGAAGCATTTCAAAGCAGGGGCTGCAGAGGCTGGCTTCCTTCTCCTGCTTCCGCACAGTAGTCACCGCAGTTCCTCTTTCCACTCTAGAGAACAGTGAGCCGCGATTCCTCTGGAATTACCCTGTGAGTTTTCAGGGCCATAGGGCAAGGATAATGCTTAAGAACTTCCAGTCAATGCCAGACCCACAGGTGGGGGAATGGGACCTTCAGCCATTGTGTCTCAAAGGCAGGAGAAGCTCAAAGCTCTAGTCCACAAGAACCAGGACAGCCTGATCCAGGAGGGCCCACACCCACATCCCACAGCCACAGCCTGCCTGGGGATGGTGTCACTGAGCCACCGCCCTGCTCCTCTGCCTGGCCAGGCTCCACTGTGGAGCCTCTGTGGCTGACCCTATCCGTATCTCCCACCCTTTCAAACACTTTCATCTTCCAGCCAGGCCACTCCAAATCCCATGAACAAGAGGCAGAAAACACTTGGGGACAGATCAACCGAGGTCAGAGCAAGCAAGGGAGCAGATATGCAGGAAACCAAAACAGTGTGAAGAAACATAATGTTATCTGAAGTCAGAGCAGGAAGCAGGTCAGGGTTCTAGGCCAGAGAGATGAGGGTAAGGAGCAAAAGTTTACCGAAGCCTGGTGGGCAGTGTGCTGGGAACTAGACAGGCAGGACAGGAGCAAGAAGCATGCAGGGAACAGCAGCAAAGTCAGCAGCAGGTAGAGAGTCTGGAACAACAGAAATGCCAGCCAAGAGCCTGCAGACAGAAGGGGACAGAGAGCTGCCCAACAGGGCATTTCTCCCAGCTAATGATAGAGGTCCCCCATTTCATGAGCCTGTTTCCCCTCCCTGACCTCGTTGCTACTGTAAAATCGTTCCTTGGCAATGACTTTGAAATTTGAGGTGTGGAACCCTCTCTCAAATCTTTCACTGAAGTCCAATATGTAAAACAGTCTAAAAGCTGTGCTTCTTTTGGAGAGGCACGCAGAGCCCAGCCACTGACCACCCCCACTGATGAGACCTAAAGGGGCTTCATGGAACCCCAAAAGCTCCAGGGAACACAGTTTGAGAGAAGTACTGCTCTGTAACATGGAAGCATAGCATGCTGTAGATGATTCCAAAGAAGTTTCAAACCATAAATGAAAATGAAAAACAGAACATGCAGATGCTTCTCAGTATTATCATCTAGTTGTTTAGGAAGTCACTCCAACCAAGGTGAACTCAGGGTCAGTGGTGAGGAGCACATACAGGCTAAGTACCAGGAGCCAGAGTCTCCAGGGAACTGACTCCTGACCTATAAAATGACCCTGTGCAAATAAATCACCGGTGGCTGCTCTGCGTGGGCCCGCAGCAGCTGCTTTTATAGGCTGACTAGTTTAGTTCCCAGGCCCTACAGACTGACTTCCTTCCTCTAGACATTTTTTTTTTTTTTTTGCGGGGGACAGGGGGTCAAAAAAACTCCTAAAGCACAAAAAGGAAGGAATCACTTCGCAGGGCCAAGCTGGGCTAAAGTATGACAACCAGTTTTTAACTTAAGCACATTTTGATGCTATTGTCAAGTGAGCACGAGCCTGCAAGTCTAGGACCTGAAATAAATTAGGCTCAATTAAAGTTTGACTTGGCTGTATAAAAAAAGATTTTCACTGAAAATCTTTCCATAGTTCAGTATCCTCTGATATTTCCCTTAGTCTAGAGTGTAGATTCTAGACACCAACATGATGTAGGTTACTGAAGAAATGCTGGGCTTAGAAGGTACCATCCACCATCCACCTACCTGCCCATGTGCTTACGTGGCCATCCACCCATGCATCCTCCTAACCGTCTGCTCACCCATCCATCTGTCTCTCATTTACTGATCATTGTTCTAAGTGCTGTAAACAAGACACGCCCCACAACTGGAAAGGCTTATACAGTCTATCGCAGAGATTAGACAAACACAGATGAAAAGGAAATACAGCCTGGGCGTGAAAGAAATATCTGCAACAGCTGAAGAGGCAGGGAGTGCTACACAAACGCTTCATTCTGTGGAGGCCCCAACTAACCTCTCACCCTTACTCCCTCCCTATCAGGTTGTGGCCGCTTTCTCAAGGAAATACACCAGGAAGCTGAACCTGCCCTTTCCTTTCCTCCTTGTGGGAGCGCAGGGAAGGAGAGAACAAGCAGTCAAGGGGCCAGTTGTGCTCAGTTGGGTCAGGCACCCTTCCCACTACCTGAATTTCTGACAGTCAGACGTATGTTTGATTAACAAAGTAACTTCAACAGAACAGGTCAGTTTGCACCCTCTTAGAAATGCCAGCCAGGTCCATGGCCTGGGCAAAGCCCAGGAGACTGAACCAAAGGATAAGACCTTCAACACAAGCCTGTGTTGCCATTCAGGAAAAAGGCTGCAGAAAGAAGACAGAAAAATCCAGGATGGTTTGAGGCTCTGCTGTTACTGTGGGGATAAAGAATTACCCCTCATAAAATGGTAAAGTGAACCATTCATGTTCTAGAATACCTCCCTCTCCACTTGCCGTCCCCTCTCCTGCATCCCACCCATCTCCTGTGACCTTTCATCTCTTCCTGGCCCACACCCCACTGTGATCCTCCCCATAATTCATGTAAGGTGACAAAGGATTCCTAAGGGATAATCTGACCTCCCTCCAAAGTCACACCTTCACAGTTTAACAGCATTTGTGACCAAGAAGATGCTTTAATAGTGGCAAGTTTAGGCACACATGGGGCAAGTGGTGAGATGACTTGGAGATAGAAAGGCCTTTTCACTTTGCCAAGAGTCACACTAAATAGGTGGCTCTGCAGAAGGCTATGTGTGTCGGTGTGTGTGAATGTGGATGGCGTATGAATCATAACCAGTTATTTCTTGCCCATTTTATTCTGTCCACCTGGATCTTAAGGCCTGAGAGATTCTTGATGCAAGATTCTCATTCTTCATTGGTCTAGTCAGCTCTTAGCCATCTAAAATGGATGGTCCCTGTTTCTCAAAATATTTGAATTTTTTATCCCAAGTTTATTTCTTCATCATTACTTGAAAATGCCCAGGATTGCTTGCCTCTCCCAGACATGCAGGGCTGTGAATTGGAAAGACTACATATCATGGGCAAATTACAGGTTTAGGAGTCCTGGCTCTACCACCAACTTCCAAGCTTCTTTCTCCCTTGGGGCCTCAGTTTTCTCATCCAAAAATGAAGGACTGGACCAAGATATCTCTTTCAGATCCTCACCCCAACCCCTGTTAGAGTCTCTGATGCAGGTCAGTGTGTGACATACTGTATCACATGTATCGTGTATTTCATATTGATACCTATGAAACATTCCATATGAAACATTCCAGGGTGGTTTCTGGGTTTCCCACTGCACAGGGCCCAGCCATCGGCCCAAGCTATTGACACTGTTCCGTCATATGTCAGCCAACTAAATTTTCAAAGACAAAGGAGAACCAGGGCTTCAGGAAAGGAGAGCACATCTCAGGCACAACCTTCATGCCCAGGAAAATGCTGAACTCTCGAAACACCACAAAAGTATTTCTGTAACAAATGACTTCAGCATTCATCTCAGCTCTTAACTATCAACCAGCCTGAAGAGGCTGAAGAGTAAGAGCTGTTGTCTTTATAACTCTCACAGGGCCCAGCTCAGCACCTGGCACAAAACAGGTATTCAGCCAATGTTTGCAGAAATGATGATCTAAGCTGAAGAAGCGGGAAGTGTGATAAAAGGCCTTGTCACCCTTGGCCGGCCCCCAATGCAGCAGCAACCCTTCAATGGCAGAGTCATTTAAAAATAAAACATTATTGATTTTTTTTAATTATAAAAAGAAAAATGTTTAAAAAAAAAAAAAGACAGAAAGCAGAAAAGCACAAAAAGAAAGCTAAAAATGTTCCTTAACCCCACCTTTCTGAGATAACCATCATTATCATCTTGGTGTCTGCCCTCTCAGATGTTTTTCAGTACATACTAAAACTTGGGTTTTCGTATGAGTCTTTAGACAGAGTCTCGCTCTGTCGTTCAGGCTAGAGTGCAATGGCTTGATCTCAGCTCACTGCAACCTCCACCCCCTGGGTTCAAGTGATTCTCCTGCCTCAGCCTCCTGAGTAGCTGGGATTACAGGTGCGCACCACCATGCCGAACTAATTTTTGTATTTTTAATAGACAGGATATCACCATGTTGGCCAGACTGGTCTCAAACTCCTGACCTCAGGTGATCCACCTGCCTCGGCCTCCCAAAGTCCTAGCATTACAGGTGTAAGCCACTGTGCCCAGCCTGTTTTTTCATTTTTTAATGTAAGTGGATGATACTGTAGATACTATTTCAAAGACTGCTTTTTAAAAATTCTCCCCTTAACAATAGATCATTAACATTTCCTCATATAATTAAAAATTATTTTAATGTCCAATTTTTAATGGCTGTGTAATATCACATTACACAGGTAAACCATGGTTTTTAAAGCAAATTATCAATTTTGGACATTTATATCATTTCTAATTTTTAATATCATTATGATACTGTTATAAATAGCCATGTGTATAAATCTCTGCATACATCCCTGATTATCTTTTTCTTTTTTTGAGACAAGGTCTCACTCTGTCACCCAGACTGGAGTACAGCAGCGCAATCATAGCTCACTGCAGCCTCAAACTCCTGGGCTCAAGCCATCCTCCAGCCTCAGCCTCCTGAGTAGCTAGGACTACAGGCACGCACCATCACATCCAGCTGTTCCTTTTTCTTATTACTTGTAAAAGCTCTTTATGTATTCTTGATATTTAACCTTTTGTCAAGTATGTTGAAAATATTTTCCCTAACTTATTTTCTTGTAGGCCAGAGTGGTTATGGGTTTATTGTCTAAAGGAGCTATAGGTCTTTCTCAGCATCAGATGGTGTTAACAAGTTTTTCCCTTCATTTCTCCTCCTGACTGTTACTTCTATCACCCAACTGCTGTGCCTTAGGGCCACTCCGAAGGGAGCGAGTCTGTGCCTCTGTGAGACTCTTGCCATTGCTGGTCACATTGTCAGTCACTCCATCCAGGGTGCGGCTTCGAATTTTCTGCACAGCCCAGGGGACCCACTGCCATCTCTCGTCTCCCCTACCTGGTCCTTTGCTCAAAGTCACTGCATTCTTGCTCCAGGCAATGTCCCTCCTGTTAGCCGACTAAAGGAAGGCAGGGCATTGGAGGGTGAGGAGGTCCTGGTGCAGAGTGTGCCTGGTGCCCCCAGGATGGGCCACAGCTGTGGGGCAACCAGCACAAGACCCCTTTAGAGAGGCAAGCATCTCTCCTAACCTCAAAGTATCCACCATGTGTGTAGTGTCCTTTATAGTAAGACTCACGTGTTGGCTTTCTTTCAGAAATTACCGTAAAGATGTTTGTCTATCATTTAGAACTGATACCCTTCCTCATTTCAGATAATGAAAATGTCATAATCTTATTTCCTTTTTGTTATCTTGGTAGCCAGTGACAACAACTATGATGACCTAGGCATTCGGTGTATTCCCTTCTTCTTCCTTTGCAGCATGGATTCTCAAACTTGGTGGGTATCAGAATCATTTGAGGAACTGGTGAAAAATTCAAGTGCAGCCAGATGCGGTGGCTCTAGTGATGCCAGCACTTTGGGAGGCTGAGACAGGAGGACAACTTGAGGCCAGGAGCTGAAGACCAGCCAGGGCAACACAGTGAGATCTCATCTCTACCTCCCTCAAATTTGTTTTAATTAGCTGGGTATGGTGGCATGTGCCTGTAGTCCCAGTTACTCAGGTGGGAGGATCACTTCAGCTTAGGAACATGAGACTGCAGTGAGCTGTGATGGTACCACTGAACTCCAGCCTCACAACAGAGCAAGACCCTGTCTCCGAACACAAAAATATTAAAAAGAAATAAAAATAAATGAGATGCCTGGGTCTTATCACACATTTGCTAACTCATAATCTTCTGGAGGGCATCTGGCTTTTGATCTTCCACTTTTATGTTCACATTCTATCCATGTGCCTCTCATCATAGGTTGCCTCAAATTCTTAACATGCATGATCAAGAGGAATCATAAGTGGTTCTGTGCTGCCATCACTGCAGCGTTCACTCCAGGACACAGGCATGGAGAAAGACAGCAAGCTGCAGAGCATGCCTTCCAAGACAGAACTTAGCCCATTTCACAGACACAGGCTAAAGGGAGTCCCAAAGTGTGAAAGGCTTTGCCCAAGGGAGGACCACTCAGACAATCACTTACAGCCGATCCTAATGGCCAAGTTGATTGCAGAGCAGAAAGCATTTCCCACAGGAATAAAATGGTGCCACCCCATCTCCCTCTGCCTCCACACTTGCAGGTGGCCTATTCCCTCATCCCTACCCTTCAAAGGATTTGGCTTTTAGGTCCACACCCAGGCTCTCTATGCCCATAAGCCTCGAGGGCTGGGTGAGGACAGAAGAAACAGGTCCAAGTCTTCTTAGAACCACATCTTCCTCAACACCCCTCCCATCCATCCCTACTCCCCAGGAGACGCCAGAGCCTCTGTTAGGCAAGCAGCTCACAGTGCAGCTGTGCCATCTCCTCTGTCATCACCACCCCCAATTAGCAGCTCCCGGGTGCCTTCAGGGCAGCCACTCCTGCCCAGCTCCTCCAACTCTGCTCGAAGCCATTAAGGCTTTGGCACTGTCTGACAGGTTTCCTTCAAGCCTAATTGTCAGGGTGCAGGAAAGGTATGTGTCATATCCAACATGATTTATTTGTTCTCTGTCCACCCCAGCTGCAATTTATTTTATTTTGTTTTGTTTTATTTTTGAGATGGAGTCCTACTCTGTCACCCAAGCTAGAGTGCAGTGGCACGATCTCAGCTCACTGCAACCTCTGCCTTCTGGGTTCAAACAATTCTCCCACCTCAGCCTCCCAAGTAGCTGGCACTACAGGCACCCACCACCATGCCTAGCTAATTTTTGTATTTTTAGTAGACACAGGGTTTTGCCAAGTTGGCCAGGCTGGTCTTGAACTCCTGACTTCAGGTGATCTGCCCACCTGGGCCTTCCAAAGTGCTGGGATTATAGGTGTGAGCCACCATTCCTAGCCTTAGCTGCAATGTAAAATGGACTCTAGCCTCTAACATGGTCTCTTTCCTCTGGAAAACCCACCCATCAAGTCTCCCACAATAACTGCCTCCAATTGGCCTTGTCTTCACCCACATAGCCCACACTGGAGTCACGGAGGGGCAGTGGGTTAACCAGCAGTACTCAGGGCATGGGGGTCTCTGGAAAAGACTCCAGGATAACTCCAACCCAGTTGCATTACAAGTTGGCTGTGAGACCCTGGGTGAGTTTCATCATCAGGGAGACAGGGATGAAAACTGCCTTACAGGCTATGATGATTTCATGCACTAATCCACACAAGTGCCCACAATGATGTCCAGCACGTGGTAAACACCAACAAATAGGATTTTATCCTTAGCTCTCTGGGCTCCAGTTTCCTCACCCATGAAATGAAAGTAACACACTTATCTCACAGTCAGTTAAGAAAACTGAATTTGAGAATTGTGAGAACACAGCACAGAGCCTGATATATCCCTGGTGCTCAGAAAGTGGTTTCTGACTGATGAAGGATGAACCAGTCAGACAGTGAGCATCGTGGGTCAGAGCAGACATTCTTACCCATGGGTGCAGGCTGCCCTTTCCTGACCCTCCATACCACAGAAAATCGCCTCTGTCCTCAGGGAAACAGGCTCACAGAGCAGTAGTCATGGGCTCCCACATGGATGCAGTCTGGCCAGACAATTACATTTCCACCTTAGAGGTGGCAGATCCAGGCTTTCCCTCTGGAGCAGAGGGAGAAGCCAGGCTGTGTCTCAATACGTCAGGGCCCAGGAGAGCCAAAGGATGGACTGTCTCCCTCAGGCCACCTGCTACCACACTGTTCCTCCACGCTGGGGACTCCAGAGGGTCCGCATACGCTGGGTTCTCTGGCTACCTGGGTCTCTCCAGGGTAGACCCATGCCCAGAGGAGACCCAGGGGAATTGCCAGGAAGCCCAGGCAGGAGCAGCTGAGGTTGCCACAGCCATAACAGCAAATGCCTTCTGCGTGCACAGCTCAGCATCCTCCCTCCCTCGAAGCTTGTCCTGCCCCGCCCTGTTCTGTCTCCTTCCCTGAATCCCACCATGGGCTGTGGTCTCCTGAAAGGAAGGGACAGTGCAACTTGCTCACTGTTGTGCGTTTGTACTTAATGAGGATTAGTTGAATAAATGAGTCTTGACTGTAAGCACTGGGAACACAAAGATAAACAAGATGCAGTCCCATCCGTATAAGAACCACCAAATATTCAAAGAAGGCAGCTTCCTTGCAAATCTTCTCTTTCCTAAAGGAAATATTCTGTGTATTGACTCTCCCATATTCTTGGAGGGCAGAGTTGTTTTGTGAAATTTTTTACTTCCCAACGCACACAAAGTACACAGTAGGCACTTTGACACAAATTAAACTCAGTTCAGGAGCATGGCACGGACACTGTGCTGGAAACCCGCCCATTCACTCTTCAGCTGTCACTCTCTGTTCTGGGAGGAATTTTCCCATGGATCCCAAAGGCCAGCAAGAAGCAAACTAATTTGATCAAAATCTCTCTTCCTCTCCAGCCCAGGAATTATCTGACCAAGCTGGCTAGGGGTCAGGACTATGCATGGGCCAGACATCAGACCGCAGCCTTTCCAGGGCACGTGGGGACTGAGAGGACAGTTTTGCCCCCACAGCTGCCAACAGCTGCTCCTCATGAAACTGCAGGGTCAAACCACAGGGGAGAGGAAGGATCCATCTCACAACTGAGGAACACTCACAGAAGCTTGACCAAGGTCACAAAGCAGTGCAGAGTCACACAGCCTGGGACCTCAAGTCTCTTATTCCTATTCCTGTGTCTTTCTACAACAGCAAGGATTTCCAAACTTGTTCCATCAGTAGGGCTCTTTTCCTTTTCACTATTTTAAAATCTTTTAGCAGAATAATGTACACAAACATGGCTAAGTAAAAATGAAATTGCATAAAAAGCCTTATAATGGAAATAAGAGTCCCCTGCCCCATTGCTCACCTGCCCTAGCTCTGCTTGCCAGAGGTCACCATTTTTAAGTTTTCTTGTATTTAAGAATGCTTTTTTCTTCTTCTTCTTTTTTTTTTTTTTTT
>NW_016107701.1:705559-728361 GCF_001604975.1 Cebus imitator
AGACAGGGTCTTGCTCTGTTACCCCAGCTGGAGTGCAGTGGCACAATTACAGTTCACTGCAGCCTCAAACTCCTAGGCTGAAGCTATCCTCCCACCTCAGCCTTCTGAGTAGGTGACCACAGTCACATAACCACCATGCCTAGCTAATTCTTATATTTTCTGTAGAGATGGGGGTTTTTGCCATGTTGCCCAGGATGGTCTTGAACTCCTGGCTTCAAACTATTCACACCTCCCTTGGCTTCCCAAAGTACTAGCATTACAGGCATGAGCCACCATGCCTGATCAAGAATGTTTTCAAGTAAACCTTACATAGATGTTTAATGTACAAAATAGATCAAAGCATCTTTGCTTTGGTTGAAAGGGGGATGACACAAAGCACTTGCTTGACTACTACTACTACACACACACACACACACACACACACACACACACACACACAGGTCTGCACCAAAGGACTTCATGTAAAAACCACACCACTACAGCAAACTCCCCCTTCCAACACAGTCTCCCACTTTTACTGGGGCCTGCTTGCTGTAAGGCAAAAGAAACCTTCCTCCCTGAACAAACGCCTGTACCAAGCATACCTGGACTTTGTCCCCAGATCTAGACTCCTGAGGTGTCACCATCTACAGCAAAAGAGACCTCTACAAAGCCTCTGGTTTTCCCTAAAGTGTAGGCTCTGACTGGGAAGAGAGAACTAGGGAGGAACCCCTGTGTCACAACTCACAAAAACGAAACTAATGGCTGGTTGGATCAGTAGCCATGTATTCCTTAATATGACTTAATTGAATTAGACTGCTTCACTACCAGTTGGCAGAATTCAGGTATGAAGGGGAAAAAAGGGAAATTTCAATGTAAGGAGAGAGGGGATGATGTTGGGGGTGTGCAGAACCGTGCTAATCAGGGGGAAGGCAGATCAAGATGGCTGCACAGTGGAGGTCTTTGGGGGGCTGGAGAGCCACATGAAGGTGCCCAGGGCCTGGCAAGCTGGGAATAGATGCTGACAAAAAGTGCCTGATGAATGTAAAATAAAGGCAGTAGGGGCACCCTCTGACTGCTTACTCCCCAATCCTTCCATTCTTCAAAACACTTGAGTCAACATTCTTTTTTTTTTTTTGAGATGGAGTTTCAGTCTTGTCGCCCAGGCTGGAGTGCAGTGGCATGATCTCAGCTCACTGTAACCTCTGCTTTCTAGGTTCAAGCGATTCTCCTGCCTCAGCCTCCCAAGTAGCTGGGATTACAGGATTGCACCACTATACCCAGCTAATTTGTTGTATTTTTAGTAGAAACAGGTATTTACCATGTTGGCCAAGCTGGTCTCGAACTCCTGACCTCAGGTGATCCACCCCCCTCAGCCTCCCAAAGTGCTGGGATTGTAGGCATTAGCCACCGCACCCAGCCAAAGTCAACACTCTTTAACCACCTCCACTACCTGCCAAAAAAAACCCAAAAATTCTAGTCTGCACTGGATTCTGCTGCCCTGCGCCATCAAATGCTGAAGGCAGGCACTGGCTCGATCTGCTATCTCTAGATAATTGGCCAACTATGTTTCCCCAAGCAGCTTGGCCCGACAAAGAACAGTTACCGTATGTGATGGCGCAATCTCCTTCCTTTCTCCTCCTACCCCTAGATGGGCCTCAAGCACTCACAATATACCTTTTCTCTCTCCAAAATTCAGAGCAAATACACAGCCTAAGAAGACAACAGCCTCTTCCCACTCGATGAGTATGGGAAGGAAATGGAGCTACTGAGCAGCGATCAGCGCTCCCAAGAAGACCTTTCTGGAAATCTCCCCCTATGGCACAAACAGGTCAGCAGTGTGCCCTGCTCCCCACCCCCTGGGCTGTACTTCCCCTCCTCTCCTCTCAATTGCACCCTTAAGAACATTGTTCCTCAAATGTTGGACCACTGGCATTGACTCCACCTGGGAGCTAGTCAGAAAAGTGGAATCTTAAATCCCATCTCAGCTCTACTGAATCAGAATCTGTGTGTTAAGACGACTCCCAAGTGATCCACATACACATTAAAGTTTGAGAAGCGCTGTTTTTGAAAATATTATGGCAAGGCCCCAGTCCACGGCTTAACAGAATCCTAGGCACCCAATATTCATGTCACATTTCCTTTGGCGCTGACCCTCTTTGCTGAAAATTGGTAGAGACAGTATCATGAGCAAACACAAATTAATAAATATCTATTGAGTGACTCCTTCTGTGAATAAATAGCCCTTGAAGAGCAACTTCATGATTTGCAAAGTGGTTTCACATGAATCCTCTCATTTTATACTCACAAATCCTTGGGAAGCCCATGGGGACAGGTAATGCTAACTTCCACTACAGATGAGCCAAGCTCAGAACCCTGGGGAGAGTGGCACAGTCAACCTCCAAGGTGGTGCCTCTGATCCGCATCTGTTGGAAATGTCCCAACTCAATGCAGATTAACCACAGTGTTGACAGGAAAGGATAGGCTACTTTAAAACATTTTTTACTAACTGAGTTCATCAGAAATTCCTTTTTTATGTGAGGCTTCTTATTAGAAACACAAATGAGCTTTACATGCCCTAGCAATAAACAATATATGTCCTTCAATAAATAATGTATGTCCTTCAATAAGATGTGTTCTGAAGATGAACAGATTTTGAAAGGTCTTAACAGTTTCTTCTATTTTCCCTGTGTCTTCTATAGCATCTATCAGCATAATTTGTACATAATAGTAAAAAATATTTTGTAATTAATTAATGGATGGATGGACAGATGACCAACTGGAGGACTTATCAGAACACATACTAAACTCTTCCAGCTCCAGTTTCCTATTCTGTCAAATGAGGCTAATGTCTACCTATGTGAGGTTTCTATGAGGCTCACATAGCAATGCAAGTGAACATGCTTTGTAAACTGCAAAAGGCCACACACTTGCAAGGGATGATAGTATGAATTCCCATCAGTCTCACATGCAGATACAGTAGGCAGCTATTTGGTAAGAGTTCAGGGGGGCCTTTGTGCCCCTCACCCACCCAATAAACTCACTGACTGTCATCTCATCTCTAAAGTATTATTCCTTAGAGACTTGGGTCTTTTAAACAGAGAATCGCCTAATTAATGAAACCAGCAGCAGACGGAGGGGAAGAGAGAAACAGAGTGAGTGTGTGTGTGTGTGTGTGTGTGCACGCTCGCGCGTGGTAGGAGCAGAGGTGGTGGGATAGCGTTAAGACTGACTCCTTTATTAAGTGTGTGTGTGTGTGTGTGTGTGTGTGTGTGTGTGTTGTGGGATCAGAGGTGGTGGGATAGCGTTAAGACTGACTCTTTTATTAATTTACCCAAAGCAGGAATGAGCAGGAATTGGAGGCTAAAGAGGGTGTTTGGAGGCAATGAGGCAATGAGGTAAGGTGGGTCGGAACTGGTCTCAGGGGAGAGTCCTTGAGGCTAGAATGTAGAGACAACCCCTACTGGCTCTTCTCTTCTAGCTCTGAAGGCTGGATTTGGTTCAGAGCACATCTCTAGATTCTTCCCTCTTTAGTAGCCAAGTGAGGAAAACCTTGGAATAGCAACACTTGCAAAGGGTGTGAAATTAATCTGCATTAGCGGGAAGGTTTAGCACCAGCACTCCATCATAGGCACTGCATTGCTCTGGCAGAGACCTAGACACACTTTGCAGACTGCAAAATAATGTCCTTACAGGGCATCCAATGCTTCCGGCATCACCAGGATTTGCCTACTTCTTTGCTGACCCATTGTGGCATTACGTGGGTTTAACCAGCTGAGTGATCAAGAGCAAATCAGCCATCTTCTCTTGGCCCTTAGTTTTTTAATTTTAATTTTATTTTTTGAGACAGAGTCTCACTCTGTCACCCAGGCTAGGGTACAGTGGCACAATCTTGGCTCACTGCAACCTCTACCTCTCAAGCTCAAGCGATTCTCTTGCCTCAGCCTCCTGAGTAGCTAGGATTACAGGTCCGTGCCACCACACCCAGCTGATTTTTGTATTTTTAGTAGAGATGGGGCTTCATCATGTTGGTCAGGCTGGTCTCAAACTCCTGACCTCAAGCAATCTGCCTGCCTTGGCCTCCCAAAGTGCTGGGATTACAGGCATGAGCCATTTTTAAAGTTAACAATAATTCTTCAATGTCATCAATATCCATTTGGTGTTCATCTTTCCCCCATATGCCTTAAACTTTTTCTTACGGCTTGTTCCATCAAATCAAAACCCAAGGAAAGTCACATATTGCAATTGATATGTCTCTTAAGCCTCTTTTAACCTTTAGGTTCTCCTCTCTCTTGCTCTCCCTCTCCCTTCCCACAGCTCCTCTCCATTCCTCCATTTTTCTCTTTTTCTTATACTCCATTTGACAAAAATATCAGGTCTTTTGACCTATACAATTTCTCACAGTCTGGATTTTATTGACCACTTCCTCCCAGTATTGTTTACATGTTCCTCTGTCCCCTGTATCTCCTGTAAATGAGTAGCTGGATCTAGAGGCTTGATCAGATTCAGGTTTGAGTTTCTGGCAAGACCGCATCATTGTGGTACTGTGCGTTCCCATCAGGAGGTGCCTAATCGTGGCTCTCTTTGTGATATTAATCAGCTTCTGATGATCAGTGCCTAGATCCATTCATTGAACAGGGGACTTTCACTTTAAAAAAAAAATCCTCATCATAATCCATGGCTTGCCTCATGCTGATACCTTTGCCTGGATGGGCAGCTTTGTTTAGACAAGTGCTCTGAGGACTTTGAGCGTCTTAGTGAGATAGAGACTTTCAAAGACATTACTGCCCCTCTTTGGGGTGGAGGTAGGGGTCTCTGCTAGGCCTCGGTGGAATCTGCTGACTGATTTGGTGGTGTCTTTCCCTTCAGCTTGCATAAAAATAATCCCACAGTTGGCCCCTTGGTTTGGCAGTGGGCTTTCACCCAGACTCCAGGGCACGTATAGAAAAGCACTGAGCATGTGTAGCACTGCTCCTGAGTCATCCAAGGACACAACCCAAGGATCCTATAACTCCGAGAGCCACACCTTCCCTTTCAGCAGCCACAGGTTGTTCTCTGACCTCACATTCTTGGCTTCAGTGCCAAAGTCAGTGACGACTTCTCTTTCCTTTGAAAAGTTAATTCCTTCTACTCCCAGAGTTCCTTTGAGTTGAGGGTTTTCATGAGCTTTCAAAACACTCTCTTACCTAATCCTCCTAGCACTTAAGGATGAAAGGTGACTAGCAGAGAGACCCCACTTTCCAAACAGGGAAACTGAGCCCAAAGCTTAGCTGATCCACCTGCTGTCCTGCTCTGGCCTCAAGCCTCCACTTCAGGATGCAAGATTGTGGGTTTACAAGACAAAGACACGTCTGAGTGAATCCAATACCCATCCTTGAGTGGCGCTCTGTCATGTGGTCTCAGGGAAGCCAGGGGGCTCTTCTCAGGAGGGGTATCCAGTTAGCTTAAGGCAAGTCATCGACCTAGATTTTCCCAAAAAGCAGTAATTTCAAACCCTTTGATTCGCTTTCAGGTTCTATATGTGAGGTTGCGTGTTTGATCAAGGGTTTGGTAAGTTCAGCCACCACAGATACTAGCCACAAGAGGAGAAACTTATCTTCCCTTGACCTAAGTCATAGATGCCAGCCCAGGAATACCATGTGCAGTTAGAGAAAGATGTGCAGGTGCTGGAGAAGATGTGCAAAGGGAATGTCTGAAACAACTCAGAGGGCGGGAAGACAGCCATATGCCCTCCCAATATGGGAATGGACTTGTACCAATCTGCCCAGGGTCCCTCATGCCCAAGGCCAACAGCAAACACTGGGAGACAGACGGCCAAGGTACGGCTGGGCAGGGGAGGAAAACAAAAAACTATCTTGCCCACAAAGGAGAAGAAGTGAACATAAAGACTAGATCTGGGAGAAGAACCAGATTCAACCCACGTAAAATTGCAACATGGCTGGGCATGGTGGTGCATGGCTGTAATCCCAGCTACTTAAGAGACTGAGGTGGGAGGATCACTGGAGGCCAGGAGTTCAGGACAATCCAGGGCAAATAGTGAGCCCCTGTCTCTAAAAAAAATTTTTTTAATTAGCTTGGGCATGTTGGCACACATTTGTAGTCCTAGCTACTTGAGAGCCTGAGGTGGAAAGATCACTTGAGCCCAGAAGTTTAAGGCTGCAGTGAGCTAAGATCGCACTACTGCAATCCAGCCTGGGTGATAGAGCCAGAGTCTCTAACAAAAATAAATAGAATAAAATCCTCTGCAACACATGCAAGCCTAGCCTGCCCAGCATGGTTCTCCCTACAGGCATCTCCTGGCATCCCATGACTCCTGAGAGGGTGTCAGGACCAACCCACACTGAGCGGTCTCAGCTCACCACACTGGTCCATCCAGCTTTCCTAGGCCAACCTGACCCCTCTGCCACTGAAGCAGCACCAAGATGTGTACCCACCTAAGTTCTGACACATGTAGTTTTGCCAATTTACCAAAAAACAGCCAGGAGGCAGAGTGTCAGCCCTTGCCATCAGAGGCCATTGACTCCAAGACTGACGAGTCAGGGAGCAAAATGACTATTTTCTCCTTATATCGTGTCCTGGTCTATACAGTATATGTCAGCCTTTGGCAACCCCCAGCTAAGGATGAACAGCATCATCACCTATGTTAGGATGCTCAAGAGAAGCAAGAAACTCCAACTCCATCCCACTCCACCAAAGCAGCACAGAACCAACCAAGAAAGATATCAGAGATCCCCTAGTATACGATAAAACTTAGCAAACCTCATAGAACCATGGAAATAAAAGGAATTTCTCACCACCACCTCACTTTATAGATGGGGAAGCTGAGGCCCAGCAAAGGAAAGAAACTTTCCCACGTCACCTCTTCTCCCGGGCAGTGACAGGTACAGGACCAAACAGGTCTCCTGTCAAGTGGCCCCATTTTCTTCTCTCCTCATCCTGCCTCATGTTTCAGACGACTCAGCCTTGGTGCCTGCCAGGGAAAGGCTGGCAGCTGTAGGAGGTGAGGCCAAGTACAGATTACATCAATCTAGCAGGTAGCCAAGAAGGAAGTGGACATTATTCTTCCCTCCCACCCACAGGGAATCTGACTCCAGGAAACCACTGAAATGCAGTTACTCGGAAAAACCTGCAAACCTGCACAGGCTGTGGGGGAGGGGAGCTAACAGCAGTGGTGGGCCCACTCTCACTTTACCGTGCCCACCATCACACAATGCTTTCTCACTCTCCCCAAAATGGCCTGAAGGTGTAGGTTCCCCTCAGCCTGTTTTCTGGCCCCCACTCAGTTTCCAGTGCCCCCCAATCTTCCTTACTCTCCCCTATCATAGCAACCTGTCCCCTGCTCACACTTCGTCTTAGCTCTAGCCAGAGCTCTCCATCCTCTAAGGGTCGGTGGGAAGCCTCCCCTGCCTCCTGATCTCCCAGCCCCAGAGAAAGTCAATGCTGGGAAGGCAGGCACTGGTCCCCTCCTGGAGGGGACAGGCTTACTCTGCACGGGAGTTTCCCAAAACCCCCTTGGATAGCTCTATGATGCTTCTCCTAACAGTTACCTGATGTCTGCAGTTTGTTTAATTATTAAATGCTGCATAAAGGACCAACAGTCCAACTTTTCTGACACATCAAATACCTTGAAGCATATGACTATGTTTGCTATGTGCCATTCAACACTGTATGTCAAGAGCATATAGCCCAAATGTTCATCAACTAGTAAATAAACAAAAGGTAATATAGCCATGCAACTTGATATTATTTGGCAATTAAAAGGAAAAAAGTACTGACCCATGCTACATCATGGATGAACCTTGAAAATACTATGCTAAGTGAAAGAAGTCAGCCACAAAGGATCGCATGTTGTATGATTCTGCTTATACAAAATGTCTAGAATAGGCAAATCCACAGACAGAGGGAAGATTCGTGGTTGCCTGGGGTTAGTGGATTTGGGAGAAGTGGGGAGTGACTGCTAGTGGGTAAGGGAGTTTTTTGAGTGATAATGAAATGTTCTAAAATTGATTATAATGATGGTCATACAACTCTGAATATTAAAGCCATTGAATTATACACTATAAATGGATAAATTGTATATAAATTATATCTCTGTTTTATGAAAAAATAAGAATCATAAAAATACTGACATGCTTTCACCAGGTGATATCAACTCTGCCCTATATGTAGGTTCTTTATGAAGCACTTCTCATATATTGGCCTTGGACCGTACCTCAGCACCCTGCACAGTCAGTGCTATCCCCGCCTTATAGACATCAGGAAGCTGAGACTCAGAGAGGTAAGGTCACAGAGCCAATTTGCCAGACCTAGAACTTAAAATCAGATTTTCTGAGTCCAAGTATAATGTATTCTGGGAATTTAGGCTCTAGAGAGACTTCAAACGAAAGAACATAGTTTCACAGGCAAGAAAAAGCTGGAAACAGGCTAGGCATTCTCCACTAAGGAAAGGCTACGGCAATCTGGTATTCTGGATGCAATAGACAATTATATAAACATTAAAATGGCAAGTATGAACATCATGAGAGACATGTTTATAAAATAACGATAAGTGAACATGCACAAACGATATGTATGGCTTAATTCAATTTTTGGTTTGTTTTAAATACATTCGTATGGCCAAAAAATAGAGAACACAGATGCAAAAGTGCATGAGGATAACAAATAGTTGAAACTTTTCCTTTAAAAATTTCCTGTGTTTTAAAAGTAAGAAAATGAGAAGAAACACCTGCATGGACATCCCTAACAAACACAGCAGTGCACTGCTGATATCCAATCAAGGGTATACCTAAAGCACAGGCCACAGCCCTATGGCATCACCAAGGGTCTCACAGATGACAGGGGGGGAAAGGGTAGGATCCCACTTTCAGTCTGCAAATATAAGACCACTTTGTTAAAAGGAGGCATAGGAAAGTTGGCCAGAATTTATTGTCACAACTGATCCTTCCCTCAAGATATTCTGTGTGTCCTGGACATGAGCTCCTGTGCACACCTCCATCATGGAATTCAGTCCATTTTACTGAAATTCTCTGTATATTATTCTTCATCACTAGACTGTAATTGTCCAGCCTTGTACCCCCAGGCACCGAATACAGTGGATACACAGGTCTGCAGCGCATGTTTTCCGAATGGACTTGGGCTAGTGTCTCTTCATTACCTGCCACCCTCTTGAGCTAGACTTTTACAGAACAATGCACTTAGTACAACCTCCTGACCTGTGTTCCTGTTTTCAGCCTTCCGCTCACACTCCCAATCCACACCCCAAATCCCCCAGTATATTTCCCTAAAATGTCAACATCATCATGTTTTCTGCTCAAGATTATTTTCGCCTTCCCATCAAGCCTGAGCTCCTTGGCCGGGCCCCAGGGGCCTTTCATCACCTAGCGCCATTCTACTTGCCCAAATGTACTCTGCTTCCAAGCAGACACACCCCAACACACTAATTCCCAGCTCTGGGCTTTTGCTAGCCCTATTTGCCTACACTGGGAGGTCATCTGCCTATCCAAATCCTACTCCTGTTTTAGCTCAAGTTCCAACTCCTCCTGGAAATCCACCCCTCCAGGAATTCTCACCTTGGAATGAGTCAACTCCTAAAGTTGGGTACACTAAATTATCTCTTTGTGCCCTTTTCTTTAGTGTGTTTGCCCCACCTTCAAACTAGGTTAGTCTGCTTAAGGGCAGGGCAATGTCTTACACTTCATCTATGTGACCCACCACACCCACTGTAAGAGAGACACATTACAGCAAGCAGCTCAAGACTTCGAGGTGGTTAGCACTGAAAATCTGAAACACAGTCATGATGAGTAATGACAAAAGCAGTTTCCAGTGGCACAAAGGCTTGCTCTAGGCAGCCAGCAGTTGGGCTGTAGGTAAGAGGGTCTTAGAATTATAAACCTATGCCACTGAAACAAACTGAGTTCTCTCTAGCGCCTGATGGTATAAACCACTGGTTCTCAAAGTGTGACCCCCAGACCAGTAAGATCAGTATTATCTGAGAAACTGTTAGAAATGTAAATTATCAGGCCCTAACATCAGACCTACAGAGTCAGGAACTCTGGGGGTGGGACCCAGCATCTGTGGTTTGATATGCCCTCTGGGGATTTAATGTCCACCAAAGTTTGAGAACCATGAGTTCTCACACAACAGGAATATCCTGGTATGCCAGAAACCTCAGTTTCTTCTAGTACTAAAGACAAACTATAAATATCATTTTAACTTATGTCTTTCTATTTACTACTACCCCCAATAATAACAGTAATAATATAACAACAGTATTGACTGCTTAGTGTCCTCTGCCAACTTTCCCAACTACAGTTTTCAGGAGCAACAGGTCAGCAGCATAGGTATAGGCATGCGGATAGGCATTCTTGGCTTTTTCAATGTGATGATGATCCCCACATTTGTCTCTCAGCCTCAAACCAGTGATTTCTCGTCATTCCCAAACCCCAGCCAACCACTTCAGGCAAAGGCTCCACCCACCTGCCTTGTCTTGGTTTTCAGAGTTTGCACTTTAATTGTTCTGAGGCCCTACTGTGGTTTTAGTCTGTCGTTTGTCTATCCATCCCCACTTTGGAAAACGTTGGGTCAGTCTGCTACCAGCTCAGGTTTTATCCCATCCAGGAAGACAAGCTTCTCATGGCCTTATTCTTCAGCACCTGCCCCAGCTCTGCAGGCCACTGGGTTGTGTGTAGAACGGCAGCCGAGCTTCCTGTAATCTTGTTTATAAGCTGTTGATGCGTGTCCTGACCGCATCAGAAGAGGGTTCACGGGGAAGCCTTCTTTCTTAGGGCAGAATGTGCAGGGCACCAGCATCCCCACGTGGAGGAGGCTGACTCACTCTGTGGTCTCCCGTGTTGGGCATACAGCAACAACACAGACCTGGAGCTACTTGGAAGAAGGCCCTGCTCATGGCAGGCACCCATTCTGAACTCTCCAAATTAGCATAAAGGCAGGACAAGGGAATAGACAAAGCCATATGCAAAGGGGTCCTCAGGATCAACAGGATAGATTGGAGTGGAAAAAACACAGGTGGAGGATCTGTGTGCTTGTGGCTTTGCACCCCCAATTACGTGACTTCCGGCAGCAAGTCACCTCTTGCCTGTGAGCCTCCTTTCCCTAAAAGTTAGAAAGTAAAGATGATCTCAGGCTGGGCGTGGTGACTCACACCTGTAATCCCAGCACCTTGGGAGGCCAAGGCGGGCAGATCACTTGAGGTCAGGGGTTCAAGATCAGCCAGGCCAACATGGTGAAACCCCATCTCTACTAAAAATACAAAAATTAACCAGGTGTCGTGGCGGGTGCCTGTAATCCGAGCTACTCAGGAGGCTGAGGCAGGAGAATTGCTTAAACCCAGGAAGTGGAAGTTGCAGTGAGCTGAGATCGTACCACCACACTCCAGCCTGGGCGACAGAGCAAGATTCCATCTCAAAAAAAAAGAAAGAAAGAAAATAAAGATGATCTCAAAAATCTCTTCCACAAACACTGAAGTGTTTCTGGAAATGTTTAAGAGAAAAACCCTACAGCCTTATCGACACTCTAGGTCGATGTTTGGATGATGAAAATGTTGTATATCTGTGCTGTCTAATGTGGTAGCTGCTAGCTACGTGTGGCTACTGAACACTTGAAATGTGGATAGTACAACTGAGAAACTAATTTGCAATTTTACTTATTTTTCATTACATTTAAATTTAAGTAGTCAGACGTTGGTGACTACCACATTGCATAGTGCAGCTCTAAGTGAATTCATGAAATGCGAGTCCTTGAGAATCTGTCTCCATATAGTAAGTGAAAAAATAAAACTGCTCCTCTAGTCTGCACATGTTTTACTCCAAGTGGGAGAAATTCCAAGAGCCCCTTAAAGAAGTCCCAGGAATGGCCAGGCACAGTGGCTCATGCCTGTAATCCCAGCACTTTGGGAGACAAAGGCAGGCAGCTCATGAGGTCAGGAGTTCGAGACCCACTTGACCAACATGGTGAAACCCCCATCTCTGCTAAAAATACAAAAATTACCTGGGCATGGTGGCACGCACCTATAAGCCAACTACTCAGGAGGCTGAGGCAGGAGAATTGCTTGAACCTGGGAGACGGAGGTTGCAGTGAGCTGAGATGGCGCCACTGCACTGCACTCCAGCCTGGGCAACAGAGCAAGACTACATCTCAAAAAAAAAAAAAAGAAGAAGAAGAAGAAGTAGTCCCAGGAAGCAGAGTACCTCTTCTTGAGTCCTCAGCCCAGCTTGGCCACCAGCTACCTTCATGGAAAGTGATGAGTCTCTTCCAGCTCCCCAGCCTTGATATTTCTGTGTGTCAGTTCCTTCTGTAAAGTGCAGACCAGCCACTTTGATTTCCTCACGCAGTTGTGAGAACACACTGCAAAGCTGTGCTATAAGGAATCTTAAAAGTCCTGGCAAACATAAATGACTGACTGTCACTACCCCTCACTGCTGCAGCAACCTTCCTGAAGCCTCAATACATGACCCTTTAACCACTGAGAGGCTGGAAAGAGGATGACCATACTGTGGGATGGGAGAACATCCATTGATTTATCAAACATTCAGTAAAATATTCCATGTGGCTTATATGCTGCATACATTCAAGAAATATGATAAATTGGTGAGCTAATAATTCCATTTTCCAAAATTTATCTGACAATTATACCAGTACAAGGGTGACACAAGAGTTTGTCTTGTTTATAGTTAAATCCTCAGTGCCTAGAACCATACTTGGCAGACAGCAGGTGAGTAAATGAGGTATGCAGATGTATGTAAAAAGATGTGCTTTTCAGCAACCACCTAAATGTCTATCAAGAGGGCACTGGTTAAATTAATTATGGTCCATCCATATGGTCCTGCATATGGTCTATGCAGCTGTTAAAAAGGTACACATACTCTGATCTGGGAAAACACACCAGATTAAAATACAAAGTTGCAGAACAACGTCCTGATCCCATAGATGTGTATAGTCTGACCTATCTACCTGTTTAAAAATATAGAATATGCATGTGTATGTTCACATATGCATTGACAATTTCTGGAAGTATATACAAGAAATTTAATGGTCACTTCTGAGGATCGGGACTAGAGAGTTTCAAAAGAATGACAGGAGGGAACTTTTAAATGCACTATTTGTTGTTGTTGTTTTTTTTTTTTAATTAACTGGTTTTCTTTTTTAACTATACAAGTTAAACATGATCCTGTTAAAAATTCTATCTGGGACATTGCATAGCCAATGAATATATTTATATAGGTAATGACAATGACATGTTTACACTATAACATAATTAGGGAAATGGGATATAAATTGTATCTTTGATATGATCATAATGTCCAACAGACAAGAAGGAATTCACAGAAGCAAAACTATGACAGTCTCTGCCAGTCTAGTCCCTATAAGGAGGTTTGAGACCCCTACCACCTCAGACCTCCAGACAATCCACAAGGTGGCAACCAAATCATTAAAGTGCCGAGTCACTCCACAGCACACATGCACAAAGCAGTCACAATAACATTTCAGTTGCTCTGTAAAATGAGAGCAGTCTAACTCCCTTGTTCTGCGTGGGATTATGGAAATGGGGTAACCTGCCATTACCTTTACACAGGGTTAAGACCTTGTTCTTCATTACTGAGACTTTAAGCTGGGAGGCTGCAAGTCAGAAGACATTAAGCGAATCTGAGTGGTCTTAGGAGGCCACGAACTAACAGCTTAAACTACACTACGTGCCTTTAAGACTTAGTAATTGGGCAGAAAAGTGAAACCAGGAGGGAAGCTTTCAACAGCTGTGTCCCTGATTCCCTTGCATTCAGTCCTATGGAAGCAAATACCATAAGAAAACATGAGAAGAAGAGGCAAGAATATTAAAAGTAAAAAAACCTAAGGGTTAGAAAGGCCCTGAGATACCATGTAGCCTACCCCTGACATTGCCAGAGAAGGAACTGAGCCCCAGATAAGAATGCATTCCTTCTAAAATGACTGCAGACCCAGGAAGGAGGGTGCTGTTAAGTGACCAGAGTTATAGGTTTCCTGGCGGCGGTGACTGAGAAAGCAAGCTGGATTTGAGAAATTATTCATTCTGGAAAAATACAGTTGGCTGCATATCACATCAAAGCCACAGGAAACATGGGCCCAGTCTCAGTAAGTGGTCCAGACTCACATGAATAAATCATGATGCCATTATGAGCAGATAGAAATCTGCTTCAGGACTAATTAGTCATTTCACTTAGCAAATGGGAGAGGCCCCAATCTTCTCTGGGTGTGGTTGGCGGCTGTGCCAGAAAGAAACACCTTCCAGTCAGGGTTCTGGCCAGGAGGCTAGGCCGCCAGAGGCCTTGCTGAGGTTGCACCAATACAGGTCAAGTGTTTATTTACTTAGTTGTCTTCTAACTAGGCTCCCAGGTGGCCTTCACCTACCCCTGGAGAACCTGACCCTCCAGGGGTTATCACAGAGAATGCTTTACAGGGAAAAGTGTGGTCCATCCTGCAGTTTGGGTTTTTAGGAATACTACCTGTGGAGCCAGCACTGCTGGGGCCAGGGGTCAGGGGATGGGATCTCTGACCCTAACTTGGCCACAGGGAGAACATTCATGTTGGTCCAGGCTCTGGCTTTATCAGACGTGAGCTTTCAGGGACCTGAGAGCTGTTGGTACAATCAGTGTTCGGTCTGAAAAGGACCTTTGATAGTATCCAATAGTCCAACACTCTGGTATTCCACAGGAAGAAATGAAAACCCTGGGAGTTGGTCACTTGTTCAAAAGCACCCAACAGTTTAGAAACAGAGAGGAGATGAAACCAAATACTTTCCTATGCCAGTTGAGCAGCCAAGGAGGCACTGACAGGTGTTTACCAAAGACCACATGGTACTGTGGGGTGAGGGTGCTTACATCTAATTGGGAAAACAAGGCCTGATCCCTCAGAAGAATTAATATTATTACATAAAAATAAGACCTAGCTGGGTGCAGTGGCTCACACCTTTAATCCTAGCACTTTGGAAGGCCAAAGCAGGTGGATCACCTGAGGTCAGGAGTTCAAGACCAGCCTGGCCAACATGGGGAAACCTTGTCTCTACTAAAAATAGAAATATTAGCTGGGGGTGGTGGCAGGCGCCTATAATACCAGTTACTAGGGAGGATGAGGCAGGAGAAGCCCTTGAACCGGGGGTCTGGAAATTGCAGTGAGCTGAGATCAGGCCACTTGACTCCAGCCTGGGTGACAGAGGGAGACTCCATCTAAAAAAAAAAAGACCTGACAGATGAATAAATTGTTCAGGTAGGACAGATAAATTACCAGATATATAGACAGTCAACAGGCGTGCAGTAAGGAAGAATGCTAAGAGGAGGTGGGCAGGGAATGTTGGGGAGATCTGGACAGAAGGACAGAGAAGAGCAGAACTTTGCAGAATGGTAGTAAGGGTAAGGCAACAGGAAAGGTCAGGGATGTGTGCCGGCTGCAGTCTGGCAGGAGAACAAACATCCTGGCCGACCCACAGGGCCCTGCCATTCCAAGGACATCCTTTCCCTCGCTTATGTCACATGGGACAACAATAGCATGTTCCAGGTGGGAATTACCGCTTTGATGTTCAGAAGCAGCTAATCCCAGAGCTCTGTGAGCTCTGTATGTAAGGTCTTCCCATTGCTGGTCTACAGGGGTCAAGACCACTTGACATAACACTCAGGGCACTGCTATAGGCGGAGCAGAGGCTGTCAGCTCAGGGCCCAGCCTGCAGTGAGTGGATCAACCCATGTTCTCATGCAACTCCAAGAAGAAACAGGAGTGGGCAGTCGCAGTGGGTTGAATAGTGGATTCTCAAAATACATGTCCATATCCTAACCTCTGGCACATATGACTGTGACCTCACTTGGAAAAGGGGCCTTTGCAGATTTAATTAATTTAAGGATCTTGTGATGAGATCATCCTGAATTACCTGGGTGGGCCCCAAATCCAATGTCAGATGCCATAAGAATGAGGCAGGCAGAGATTAGACAGAAGAGAACTCACCAAGACACACAGGGAGAAAGCGACATGAAAATGGAGGCAGACTGGAGTGATGTGTCGCAGCCACCAGACATTAGGAGACAGATATGGAACCAATTGTGTCTCAGAGCCTCCCCAAGGAATCGGCCCTGCTGACACCCTGATTTTGGACTCTGACCTCTACAACTGGGGGAGAATAAATTTATGTTGTTTGAAGCCACTCAGTTTGTGGTCATTTGTTATGGAAGCCCCAGGAAACTTACACAGCAGGGAAAGGGGGCATAAGGAGGAAGACTTGGGGGGGCTTCAGGAAAGCATCTGAGAGGACAAAGCAGCCTCTGCTCTTCAGGACCCACATAGCCCAGAGAGGGCTGGCCCCTGGGGATTGCAGATCAGCAGGGCTGTGAGCAGGAGAGCCCTCCTCTCTCTCTCAGGTACCGCCACCACCAGCAGGGCACATGTCCTCTTACAGATTCTCTGCCCAGAGCCATGGTCCTGTCCTCCTCTCCAGCATCTTCCATACCTGACCCCCCCCTTATCCGTGAGTTTCCCAAAGTAACTGGCACTCTCCTCCAGCAAGTTTCTTAGAGTCCCTTATCACAGAGAGGCAGTGTAGTTCAGTGGAAATTGTTCTGGCTTTGAAGCCAAAGAGACCTGGATTTTAATCCCAGGGTGACTCGGCATATGAGTGATTTGACCTCAGTGAGCCTCAGTGTTCTCATCTGTAAAGTGGGGTAAATAATCGCTGCCTTACAAGGTTATTGTGACAGAAATAGCACAGGCTGGGTAAAGCTGGTCAAGCCTCTAATCTGAACACTTTGGAAGGCTGAGACAGGAGGACTGATTCAGGCCAGGAGTTCAAGACCACTCTAGGCAAGCAGCAAGACCCTATCTCTACAAAAAATTAAAAAATTAGCTGGGCATGTTCACTCATGCTTGTAGTCCTAGCCACTTTAGAGGCTGAGGCAGGAAGATCATTTGAGCCCAAGAGGTCAAAACTGTAGTGAGCCATAATTATGCCTTTGCATTCTAGTCTGGGTGGCAGAGAAGAAAGAAAGGAGGAAGGAAAGAAGGAAAGAAAAAGGAAAGGAAAGGAAAAGGAGTGGAGCAGGAAGGGAGACAGGAACGAGCACATATAAAATGGCCAGCATATGGTCTGCTGTACAACAGGAGCACAATAAATGGCAGGAATTTTCATCACTATTGTTTACATCATAACAAAGTTTTTCTAGAACACTGGCCTAAGCCCACCTTGTTCTCATTGCTGTTGTGGATATGAAGAGATCCACAACATGGGGGCTGTCCTCGGGGGCTCTCACTCAGCAGAGAGTTCTGGGGACCTACTGTGTTCCCTCTTCTTACTTGCCTTCACGTCTCTTCTTCCCCAGACATTGGCTGTGACCTTAGTCCCCTAGGTGTTTTCAGTAGGCACCTAACATGTGTTTGTTTTGTGACTAATGAATACATGATGTTGAGTGAGTCACCTAACCTTTTGAAACATCAGTTTCCTCATCTGTAAAATGCAGCTGATAGCATCTGCCTACCCTGCTGCCTTACAGGAGGACAATGTAAAGACCAAATAGAGACAACAGCCAAGGAAGGCATAAGAAGGGAGCAAAGCACCACACGAAGCCCCGCCTGCACCTCAAAGGCTGTCCCACCCCCCACCAAGGTTGCCCTGCTGGACCTAGGACAGTCACAGTCAGGTCTTAAGGTGCTCACATCTCCCTGTGCCCAGAGAGCCGCATTCCAGGACATAGGCAGGTCTGCACCTTAACAGGTGCAAACCTCCCTGCCTTTACTGGTCTGGAGTCAGAAAACCTTGACTCAACTCTGATGCTGCCTCTTCCTAGCTGTGTGTCCAGGCCACTGAACATCTCGATGCCACAGTTTTTTCTTTTGTAAAAGAGGGTCAATTATCCCTGCCCATCTAGAAATGTAGCCATGAGCATTGAAAGAGACAGTGCATGTCAATGTGCTTTGTAAACTGTACAGTTCTATGCAAATTCAGGTGATTATTACAATGATTTCCATTGTGTTGAAAAACAGCCACACTGGCCTGAGCCTCAGAGGAGTACAACTCCTGGAGAAGGAGGAGAAGACAAACACCACGGCTCCTTACAATTCCTGTAACTTTGAAACTTGCTCCATCATATTGCAAAATCCTATATGCCTTTGCCAGAAGACCAAAAATATTCCAGCCACGACTCTAGAGAACCACAAGATGAACCATTTCCATAATGGGTACTGCTGGGCTTCAGTCAACTCAGCTGCCTGGCCAATAAAAGCCATTTTTTAAAAACACCACATACCACAATTTGGCCTCTTCCCCAAAACATACATCCCTTCTCCTAAGAAATTAAGCGGAACCAACTTAGATGAAACCCACCTCTGAGGCATTCATTCTCGGAAAGCAGGCCCCTCGTTTCCTGGTGAGGCGAGCAGATAAGCATTCTCAAATGACAGTTTGCATGTAGACAGATCTCCAGTGGAGGTGGAAAAAGTCAGCGCCTGGCCAGTCCCAAGAGCTGTGAGAACAGGGCCTGTGAGCCCAAAGAAGCAACTGCTGCCACAAACTCAGAAAGTAGCTCTACCAACCCAGGGAAAAGGCTAAACAGCCTTAAGACTCTTACAGGTTGTTTTCATCAACCAGGTACAAAGAATTTGAGAGACCAACTCCTCACTCACAGGCCTGGATGCTGCAACCCAATACTCCAGCTCCCTGCCTCCCAACAAATGGCCTCCCCCATCATACAGGCAGCCAGCAGATGAAAGTCCCTCCCAGACTAGAAATGGGCACCTGTCCCACAGTTCTCTGGGTCACACAACTCAGGACACCTGGCCCCTCTAGGGTGCACCAGGCTGAGGAAAGCAGACACACCCAGTCCTGGGGTCAGAGCTAACATGGCCAGGATCCTACCTGCAGCTGCTCATCCACCTTTTACACCTGGGGCTGCCTCTTACTCCAAAGATCCTCAGTCCTGGATGGAGATGCAGGCACCTTATTTGTTAGCTCAGGCTTCCTTGAGCAGTTTCTGTTCTCTGTTGCAAAACTCTTTGAGAGGCACCCTAGCATGGTCAAAAGATCAAATGCTTTGAGGTGAGGCTTGAGTCCAGGGTCTGCTGCTGACTGCCTCTGAGGATTTAGAGAAGTGGCTTCTTCTCCTGGCCTTAGTTTCCTCATCCCTAAAAGGTGGCTAATGCCTATCCAATAATGTTTTGTAAGATTATAACAATATGTGGACAGTGCCTGGTGCTTGGTTGGTGCTTAATCAGTGGTAATTATTATTATAATGCCATTCTTACCCCCATCCCCATGTCAACACTCCAAATCCTGAGGTCTAGTCAGTTTTCCAGAACTGGTGCCCCCCACCTTCAGGTCACATGCAACCACTTACCCGAGTGCCCTGTCTCAGACATGCCCGGTTGTGGGCCAAGCGGGGTTAGCTGCTGTGGAGTACAGAATGTACTCAAAGCAGTTAAGTGTCTGTTTACACAGAAAAAAAATTCTGAAATCTTATGATTGCAATATTTTCCCACCACATCTGCTTTTATGGATATAAATCAGTAAGTAAACACACTTAAATCAGGATTTATTCAGAGGAGTGGCCTCTCTTACATGAACTTGCCTCTTTTGATAACTATGGTACCAACCAGTGTCCAGTAGGCAAAACACAAAGGTCTGAGGTACTTGCATGATTATGAAAGTTCCTTCAGACTCTTCAGAAAAAAATTATTTTATGTCTAATACATTGTTCTTTTCAGATTATAAAAGTAATATGTGCTCATTGTAAACAATGTGGAAAATAGAAAAAGTATATAAAAGGACAAATCTGTGGCAATTTCACTGTCTCTAAGGAATGCCACGGTGAATGCTTTGGTGTATTTCTTTCTACCCTTTTTTTCTATATGCCTGTGTGTATGTAACTATCCTTTCATTTTAAAGCGAACAATTGAATAAGCCAGCCAGACAGTGCAGACAGGAAAGCAGCTGTTAATTGCCCTTGGAATGCTTTCTTGTCTTGTTTTCCATTCTCCCTGCCCCCAAACAACTTATTTATTAGTGACACACCTACGCATTGCATAACTATGTCTTATCAGAGGTTGATGAACTTCTATCCTCTGAGTGAGTTGACATAGTCATCTCTGCTTTCCATTTTCATGCCACAGAGTCAATATTTACTAGCCATGTTGCTAAAATAGGCACTGGTCACAGACTTGGTGCCAAACCACCTTGTCTAATCTCAGCAGAAGCAGTCTCAGTGGCACCCGCAGGCTTTACTGTGCCACAAGGCATGGCTCTGGATGAGTGATTCCTGCCCCAGCTGAGTAGACAGCCCATGGCCCAGCAAGAACACTTCATGTAATCATGACGTTGCACGATGCTAAGTGCCAGAAGGTATTTAAATGTTAAAGTAGAGGAAACTGAGGACTTGCCTAAGCACATGCAGCTCCGGAGCCAAAGCCGGGACCCCTTTCTCTCCCCACATGAGCACATTCTTATTGCACTGCCTTGTTGAATGCATCAACATGAAGAAAATAGCTGAGAAGGCAGTGGGGGACAGAACCCATTTCATCAGGATTGGAAACGGGGCACTTGCTCTGAGATGATCAATTTCACAGGGGGTCTTCGCCAAGAGTGGCATTTCTCTTGCAGTAATGATTAAGGTGATGCCATGACATCATCAATTCTGTTGCCTCTTGCTGTTGTTTATTCATTCATACCACAGATTTTTATTGAGCACCAACTACAGAAAGATATCACTTGCTTCACCAAAGCAGCATTGTTTTGCCCATCTCTTCTGGGAAGGATTTGTAGTTGACAAAAGAGACACACCCGACCAGCCTGGCCAACATGGTGAAACCCTGTCTCTACTAAAACTACAAAACTTAGCCCGGCATCGTGGCACATGCCTGTAATCCCAGCTACTCGGGGGGCTGAGGCAGGAGAATTGCTTGAGCCAGGGAGATGGAGGTGGCAGTGAGCCGAGACTGCGCCACTGCACTTCAGCCTGGCTGACAGAGCAAGACTCTGTCTCAAAAAAAAGAGAGACACGCCCATTTGATAGCGCAAAGAAATCTAGGCTTAAAGAAAAATATTTCCAGAAAGACAATGTAGGAGAATCATGGAATGATGTCAGGGTAGCCCCTTGACAGCAGGCCTGCAGAAAAAGTCTCTGTTCTGAAAAGCACCTCAGGTACTAGAAGGAATAAATCAAAAGGGAAAGGATAGGTAACTTGGTGGGATACCAAATGCCTATGGTGTTTCTATGGAGTAATGGAAAGGTCAAAGGACCTGGAGTGCAAAGCCCCACATTCAGGTCTCACTTCTGCCACCAAAATGCCTTGTGGCCCCAAGACAGAAAGTGCCTTGCCCAAGTGCATTAACATATTTGTAGCCAAAGTGGGATTTGAAGCAAGTTTTTTACTCCAAGTCCATGGAGATGGGCCAGATGCCACTGATGAGTCTTGTCAGTAGCCTTAAAGAAAGCTACAATATCCACGGCAACAGAATTTCTCTTCATCTTTCCCCTCAGTTGAGATCAGACCCTGGTCTCTTCTCCTGGGGTTCAGTCTCCCCAGGAGAAGTGGGGTTCAGTGGGGTTCAGCCTTAGTCACTTCTGGAGGAGCAGGACAGAGGCCCCAGGCTCACACCAGCACAGGATGATACCGCGATGTGGGGCAACTCCAGCACATGAAATGGAGCATGAGTGAGCATTCGTACAGTTGCTGTGATGTCAAGCAGCTCTGCACACTTGGTCTGTTCCCCTGCCCCTCCCCCCTCCAGGCAAGAAAACAAAGAAGCTCATGTGAGCAGGGCCTTGATGAAAATGCTGCTGCTGAATTTCTACCTTCTCTTGGGCTTGTGGACACAAACTCAGCGCCCTTGGGGGCTCCAAGCTGGTTAAGCTCAGCTGACAGCTGTACCAGCCCCTGTGCTTATTGAGTGCCTGCTGTGAATCCAGCCATATGCTAGAGGTAGCAGGGACACAAACAAGGATAAAACGTAGCCCTGTCCTCAGTGGGCTCACAGTCTGGCTTAAAATATAGAATGAACCCCAGAAAACCTTCTACTTTGGAATAATCATGTGTGAGGCATAGACTCTAAGGGCTATGGATGCTCAAAACTGGAGGGATGGATGTGGCTGGAAGAAAGAACCCATGGGAAGGCTTCAGAGAGCAAGTATTTTCACTTTAGAAGGCCCTAGAAGCTACAGGGTCTCACTCAACCTCCCACCTGCCCTACCAGAGCCCTGAGGTGCTTTGCTACCACTGAGATGATAGGGTACCTCTTTTTTAAATTTTTATTTCTTTATTTTTTTGAGATAGGCTCTCACTCTGTTGCCCAGGCTGGAGTGCAATAGCATGAACTCTGCTCACTACAACATCTGCCTCCCGGGCTCAAACGATCATCCCACCTCAGCCTTCCAAGTAACTAGGGCTACAGGTGTATGCCACCACACCAGGCTAATTTTTGTATTTTTCATGGAGTCAGGGTTTTGCCATGTTGGCCAGGCTGGTCTCAAACTCCTGGGCTCAAGCGATTTGCCTGCTTCCATCTCCCAAAGTGCTGGGATTATAGGCGTATGTATTATTACATCCAGCCTGATAGGGTACCTCTTAAGCCTTACTTTTGTTTCCCCAGCAACAAGGAGGACAGTACTCCCCATCCCAAGCACCCCCTTCTCCCAATGGCATGCTCTCAGAAAGCTTCCTAAGAAAATCCTGTGAGCCAGCTTCTAAAAGCAAAGGCCGGGCGCGGTGGCTCAAGCCTGTAATCCCAGCACTTTGGGAGGCCGAGGCGGGTGGATCACGAGGTCAAGAGATCGAGACCATCCTGGTCAACATGGTGAAACCCCATC
>NW_016107701.1:729387-787907 GCF_001604975.1 Cebus imitator
AAAAAAAAAAAAAAAAAGAAAAGAAAAGAAAAAAATGACATGCAAACATCATGAAGAAAAGTAAAGTACAGGAAAGAAGATTTGAAATAAAGGGGAAAATACAGAAACCTATGACTAGTTTAAATTTCCCTTTGGTGAAAATGTTAATATATCTTTACAAAACTCACTACCAAAAATACATGAAAACAATGAAACAGCATTTACAAAGCCACAAGGAAATAAGTACATGCTGATGACACTGTAAAGTGATTCAGTATTTCTAGTTTCAACCATGAAGCAAATCAGTTATAACCTTTCACCTGGCACGCAACCTCTGGGAATACACCCAACCAAAATAATGCAGAGAGGAAATTAAACAAGTATGTTCACGGAAACACCAATATTTCTAAAAGTGTGAAGCAACAGGGGAAAGTTAAGTAAATTGGGCATGCCTGGATAGTAGAATATTATGAAGTTAACAGATGTGTATGAACTGTATCTATTTATTTATTTATTTATATTTTTTTGAGATGGACTCTCACTGTGTTGCCCAGGATGAAGTGCAGTGGTGCGATCTCAGCTCACTGCATCCTCCACCTGCCAGGTTCAAATGATTCCCTGGCCTCAGCCTCCTGAATAGCTGGGATTACAGGCATCACTACCATGCCCAACTAATTTTTGTATTTTTATTAGAGATGGGGTTTCTCCATGTTGGCCAGGCTGGTCTCAAAATCCTGACCTCAGGTAACCTACCTGCCTCGGCCTCCCAAAGTGCTGGGATTACAGGAGTGAGCCACTGCTCTCGGCTCTATTTTTTTTAATAGTCCGGTAGTCTTCAAAAATGTTGGTGTCATGAAAGTCAAAGAAAGGCTGTTCTGGATTAAAGGAGACTGGAGAGATACGACAATAAGATGCAACCCATGATCCTGCCCTGGATCTTTCACTACAAGGAGAAAAACTGCTATAAAGAACATGAATAAGAAAATCCATTAAATTAAAGCAAGAGTGATAACAGGTAAAAATATTATATCGGTATTAAATGTCCTCTATTTGTAACTGTACAGTGGTTATGAAATAGAACGTCCATGTACTTAATACTTCACTAGGAGATCAATAGTGAAGTATTAAGAGGTGAAGAGGCATAATGTCAGCAATCTATTCTCAAATGATTCAGAAACTAGGATGGATGGATGAGTGGGTGGCTAGGTAGGTAGATAGGTAGGTAGGTAGGTAGGTAGACAGACAGATAATCCACAGACGAAAAGAAGGAGGAAAGGAGGCAGATAGAAAAGGGGAAAGAGAGAGAGAGATGACAAAATGTTAAAAACTGGTGCAAATCTAGGACAAGGGTATATGGGAGTTTTGTTATTCTCACAACTTTTTCCCCACATTTGAAATTATTTCAAAACAAAAATATTTTTAAGTATATGAACTCTGGATACGTGGAAAGGTACATATTCAAAAACAGTGTGGAATCCAAAAACAGCAACCCAACACAAAATGTACACACTAGCATTAAATAAGTAGAAAAGCAAGACTATCCAGAAGATACAGGCACATGGTGGTTTCCATTTCCCCTACAGAAGCACTGCCCCCCCCACCCACCCACCCCTCCACAGCTCTTACAGTTTTCATAATGCAGACAGAGTTCAATGAGACCTACCCCTTAGGGCAAGCGATTTGCACTGTGTGCTGAGCTTCTAACTCAAGCCTGTGCAATGCAGCCACTTTGTTTGAGTGGCTTTGTGCTTTGTTTTCCTAACAATGGGTGATGAAAGCGCCTCCCTCTCTCATCCACAGCCTCTGTCACCCAGGGCCCCTTGCAGTCGTCAGTCCTCCTGGCAGCCCCATCCCTTCACCCTCTCCACGTGCCCTCTTGCCCAAGCCTGGGCTTCTGCTCCTCGGTCGTGGCAGAGCCCTCATCCTTGACATGGTTACTGGCCTCGCTCCTGGATTAGGCTCTGCCCCACCTAGGGTGATGGCTTCGTCCACTGATCTCCTTGCACATGTTTTTGTTTTGGGTCCTGCTATTAGCACTCGGCATAGTCCATCTCATTTCATTTGCTTAGGAGGAGAGTACTCCTGCACCCCAGCTGAGCCTCAGCAATTCTGGGGCAAGGCCCGAGACCTAAGTCTCCTCCCCCACACAGAGTGGGTGCCCAAGAATATGAATCGTTGACTGTGATAGTGACCTACAGCACAGAAATGCATGTACTCATGAGCTCCTTTACACACACATCCACACACACCCACTAACCTTTGAGAAACCACCAGCTTGTCTTGGGTGCAGCTGTGGCAGAGAAGGCTTCCTTGCTACTATCCAAGTACGTCTAGGCCAGGCCTAGGAAGCTCTCAAGTCTACAGCATGAGTGACAAGAGACCACTGTACTATACTGTTTTGCATTCGGCCAGCTCACAGTTCCCTACACCCCTCAGGAGGACCAGGATAGAGAGCCCCTTGCTGACACCCCTCATTCTAAAGTCTATCGTGTGGCTGGATGCAATGGCTCACGCTTATAATCCCAGCACTTTGGGAGGCTGAGGTGGGTGGATCATGTGAGGTCAGGAGTTCAAGACCAGCCTGGCCAACATGGTGGAACCCTGTCTCTACTAAAAATACTAAAATTAGTTGGGCGTAACAGGTGCCTGTAATCCCAGCTACTTGGGAGGCTGAGGCAAGAGAATTGCTTGAACCTGGGACACAGAGGTTGCAGTGAGCCGATATCAAACCACTGCACACCAGCCTGAGTGACAGTGAAACTCCACCTCAAAAAACAAAAAGCAAAAACCAAAGTCTGCTGTGGTATCGACAGGACCAGAGATTATGTAAATGCCATACTCTTGGCACCTCAATGTTGAAAGGCTGCTGGCTCCCCTCACCTGCCTCTCCTGCCTCTCCTGTTTCTGGCCACTCTCCAATCTTGAACTGGGCCATAGTCCCGTGGCTACAAGTCTCATGGGTATAAGAACCTCATCAAGGCCGTAGGATGGAATCTCACCAAGGTAATTTGGTGGCCTTGTGTGGTCCTCACTACCACCCTATACAGAGAATGGATATATCTGCCCTGTCTCCCTTCCTTCCCTTCCAGCCCCTTTTACTGCAAACTCTTTGATGCCCCCACCCCTACTCACCCTAAACTACCCTGAGCCCTGGGCCTCTACTGGAATAGATGACCTCTGAAGAATCTCCTGGATTGACTTTTATTAAATTGTAGAATTAGGTTGAGGTGAGAAGATCACTTGAGGCTGGGAGGTCAAGATCAGCCTGGGCAATATAGTGAGACACCCATTTCTGCAAAAAAAAAAAAAATTAAAATTATCAAAGTCTAGGGCATTTTCCTATAGCCCTAGCTACTCAGGAAGCTAAGGTGGAAGAATTGCTTGAGCCAGGGAGGTTGAAGCTGCAGTGAGCTGTGATTGTGCCACTGCATTCTAGCCTGGGCAAGAGAGTAAGACCCTATCTCAATATGTATGTGTGTATATATATATATATATATATATATATATATATATACACACACACACACACACACACACATACACACACACACAGATAGATATGGAATTAGCATAGTATAATAGTGTATGAGATTTGTAATCTGACAGACCTAGGATGGAATCCTGACTGTCCTGTTCGGACTGTGTGACCATATATCTCTGGGTCTCATTGTCCTCACCTGTGAAATGGGAATGTGATCTAAGTCCCACTGTTCTGAAAGGGTGGGGAGTACTCAGCACAGACACTCACAGGAGGGCAGCAGTTTTTTTTTGTTTGTTTGTTTTGTTTTTCGAAACAGGGTCTTGCTCTGTCACCCAGGCTGGAGTGTAGTGATATAATCACAGCTCACTGCAGCTTCAACCACCCAGGCTCAAGCAATCCTCCTATTTCATCCTCCCAAATAGCTGGGACTACAGGCGTGCGCCACCATGCCTGGCTAATTCTCTATGTTTTGCAGAGATGGGGTCTCACATATGTTGCCCTGACTGGTCTCAAACTCCTGGGCTCAAGCAATCCTCTCACTTTGTCCTCCCAGAGTGTTGGGATTACAGGCGTGAGCCACCATGCACGCTACAATAGTAGATTCTTAACGTATGTCAGTCATTTTCACTTTCCCAGCAACAGGAAATACAAGCAAGTGTGTGTGTGATCGGAGAGGCACAAAAATCCCAGGCCAGGGCAGCAAACAGGGCTTTACCCAGAGGAAGTTTCTGGTTTTTATTTCTGACTTTCTATGAGATTTTCTGTGTCATACAGAGTCCAATTTCCCACTTGTCATCTCCTTGATAAGGTAGGTTCATATTTCTTGAACCAGTTTCCTAAAATTTTGGAGACTGAGTTTCTTCATCTATAAAATGGGAATAATAACTACGTCACAGGGTGTTATGAGAATTAAACGTAATAATGTATGTCCAGTAAATGGAAGTAAATTTTGTGTTTTGTATCTCGCTTGTGTTCGGGGAATCCTGGGCATTCATGAATTCCAGGGTTTATGAGGGCTGTGGGCTTGTTTGGCTGAGGTTTTCTACCTTAGATTTAAATTTAACTCAAGGCAGATCCCAGATGCTCTGCAGTTAACTTATGGGTGTCTGTGGGTGTTAAACACTTGTCAAGCATAAAAGGCCTGGGCTGGACACCACAGCAGAGGAGATGGATGGGAAGGTTTCACCATGCCCAGCCTGGAGAAACCTTCAGTACAGCAGGGAAGATGACAGGAAAACCCTATGTGTAACATGAGGTATGATGAGAGACGTGGCCCAGAATAAGAGGTAATTAAATCTGACAGAAGGGATTAGGGTGGATGGGGCAGGACATGGCAGGCTTTGTCAGAGTGACTGTGTTTGATCTGGACCTTGACGAAAAAGTATAATTTTTCCAAGAGTGAGGAAACAGCAAGAACAAAGATAAGTCACATACGTTTTTGAGGTCTCTGGCCTCTGTCTCAGTGCTGCAGTGATACTCCAAATAGAACAGCTCTGAACCTGCTTTCAAAGAGTTGATAAACAAGTGCAAGATGAGCATCATCTCATCACTGGCTCTCATCGGGCCATTAGCGCCGCTCTCCCCAGCCTCTCCAATCTGCTGCTGTAGCTTGCCATTTGGGGGAATGTGAACTACGTGCAAATGGGTGTGCCACAGTAGTTACAAAGAGCAGGAGGTCTGTGGGTATAAGAGACACCCCTGCAAAGATTAGTAGACAAGATTCAGAAATAAAAATAGCCAGGCGTGATGGCTCACACCTATAATCCCAGCGCTTTGGGAGTCCAAAACAGGAGGATTGCCTGAGCCCAGGAGTTCAAGACTAGCCTGGGTAACACAGTGAAGCCCTAACTCTACAAAAAATTTAAACTTTAGGTGGGCCTGGTGGCTCATGCCTGTAATCCTAGCACCTTGGGAGGCTGAGGTGGGCAGATCACCTGAGATCAAGACTTTGAGACCAGCCTGACCAACATGGTGAAACCTCGTTTCTACTAAAAGTACAAAATTTAGCCAGGCATGGTGGTACACACCTGTAATCCAAGCCACTCAGGAGGCTGAGGCATGAGAATTGCTTGAACCCAGGATGCAAAGGTTGTAGAGAGCCAAGATTGCACCACTGCACTCCATCCTGGGCAAGAGAGCAAGATTCCACCTCAAAAAAAATTTGTTTTTTAATTAACTGGGCATGGTGGCACATGCCTGTGATCCCAGCTACTTAGGAGGATGAGGTGGGAGGATTGCTTGAGCCCAGGAAGTCGAGGATGCCCAGCCATGATTGAGCCACTGTTCTCCAGCCTGAGTGACAGAGAGACCCCACCAGAGAGACCCAAGAGAGAGACAGGGAGAGAGGGAGAGAGGAAAAGAGAGAGAGAGGGGAAGGAAGGAAAGAGGGAAGGAAGGAGGGAAGGAAAGAATGAGGGAAAGAAGGAGGGAGGGAGAGAGAGAGGGAGGGAGGGAGGGAGGGAAATAGCTGCTGGGTTAAGATTGCTCATCTTTTATTGCCTTAAATTGTCTTCTTAAATGTATTAATTTAAAAAACTATTCATCCACAATAAGTCTTACATATCTATCTGCACTGCTATAAAGAGATATTCAACAGATTTTATTAAGTGAGAAAAGCAGGTTGTAGATGGTTATGGTCGTGTAGTCCCACCTGGGTCCACACACACACACTTGCTTAACTTAGGTTCTGACGGGCAACAGAAGAAAATTACCATCCAAGTTTCCTGTGGGGTGTGAGACTCGGAGAGAGGGCAGAAGGAGTTCTACCTTTTACTTTTTACACTTCATAACTTTATGACATCCACCTTGAATAACTTCTATAAATAAACAACATCTTTTTTATTTAAAAAGGGATGAAAAGGGTTAGTCTTAGAAGCTCTTTTGCCAAGGACTGAGATGACTAAATAGAACACCTGTGTTTGTTGTTTTCTGTAGTTCTCAAAGTGGCTAAACTAGGCTATTGAACCCAGCCTGGGTAAATTTAAGCTTCACACATTTCCTAGAGGATTTTGTTTCTTTCCCCAAAGAGGCTGTCCTGGCTAAGTTGAATATGTGATGGGTGATCTTAACCATATATACAGATGATTCCATTGGGAGACTCCAGTCTGGCTGCCCCCACCCTCATCAACATGGCTGCCCCAGGGAATCCCTTGTCCATGTTCAGGAAGGCTGAGGCTTTAATGCAGAGGCTCCTTCCCTCAGTGAAGCCTCTCATCCCCACACAAGGAGACTGAAGGGTAAGTGTCCAGCAGGGTGGCTTGCATACATGAGCCTCCTCTAAATGGTGGCAATTATATGGTTGCTGTCTTCTTCAGGGCAGAGGTGATATGTGGGGCAATGGTAACGTAAGATCCTTAAGAGAAGTGGGGGAGAAAGGTTGGATGTAGATTTAAACAAGTTCTTATCTGTTTGTTTAAACCAGCACAGTAGTTGAGAAGTTTCTGCCTTTGAGTTCTACCTCCTCTAACGCTTGTTTATGACCTTAGACAAATCATCTCCCCTCCCTGGGCCTCACTTTCCTCATCTATAAAATGGTAGATTTGGATTAAATTGTTGAAATCCACCTCAACAGTAATATCTTATGATTTTATGGTAGTATAATAAGTAAAGGAAATCTGGCTAGGCGCAGTGGCTCATGCCTGTAATCCCAGAACTTTGGGAGGCCGAGGCAAGGAGATCACCTGAGGTCAGGAGTTTGAGACTAACCTGGCCAACATGGTGAAACTCTGTCTCTACTAAAAGTACAAAAATTAGCCAGGCGTGGTGGCACATGCCTGTAATCCCAGCTACTCAGGAGGCTGAGGAAGGAGAATGGCTTCAACCCAGGAGGCGGAGGTTGCAGTGATTCAAGATTGTGGGACTGCACTACAGCCTCGGTGACAGAGTGAGACTCCATCTCAAAAAAAAAAAAAACTAAGTAAAGGAAAGGAATCAAAGGATAGGAAATAAGGAATCACTATTCATTATATGCTGCTTACATTAAATTACTTTATATCATTATGTATGCAGTAGTTGTCTACGTAGAAGTTCACAAAATCGTCAATGGGCCTACCAACTGGTACCCTCCCCCTGGGAAATACAACTCTGTCCCAAAGCCTCATCCTCCTAACTCTGATCCTACTACACTACCCTCAAGTTCAAACAGAAAAGACTCCCTTCCTTTATATTCTCTCCCACTCAGAAACCTTCCAATTAAAGGAAGAAATGACTTGGTGTCTTGTGGGTCCTTATGGTGTGGTAGCCAGAGTTCTGGGCTGGGAGTCAGACCACCAGATCCACCCTGATTCTATCACCAGTTCACCACTTCTCCTCTCTGGCCTTAGCCTCATCTATAGAATGAGGAGTTGGAGGGGTTTCTCTTTATGAGCCCTGCTCTCATATTCCCCTGCTCTCCTCTACTGGTGGCTACCAAGGCTGGGAGAGGCCAAACTCTGCAAGCCAACATTTCTCCAAACATTCCCAGAAACAGCAGACAACCTCCAGCATCCCGAGCAGGCTGGTGCCAAAAGTGTGAGCACAGCCAACTGACTGCACTCAGCGCTGGAAGCTAGAAATCAGGCAAAATATGCAGGGCCAGGGAGGGTCCCAGCAGAGTGCAGGATGCCCCAGCCAGAGTACCCTGTTTCTATCCAAAGCTTTCCTTACAAATATGCTCTTATTCATAGGATAAGGAGAGACGAAGCCTCTAAAGGAACTGGAAACATGTGGACCAGGCCAGGGCAGGAAGTTGAGTTAAAGGTTATTTATTTATTTATTTATTTAGAGACGGAGTTTTGCTCTTGTTACCCAGGCTGGAGTGCAATGGCACGATATCGGCTCACCACAGCCTCCGCCTCCTGGGTTCAGGCAATTCTCCTGCCTCAGCCTCCTGAGTAGCTGGGATTACAGGCACGCGCCACCAGGCCCAGCTGATTTTTTGTATTTTTAGTAGAGACGGGGTTTCACCATGTTGACCAGGATGGTCTCGATCTCTTGACCTCGTGATCCACCCGCCTCGGCCTCCCAAAGTGCTGGAATTCCAGGCGTGAGCCACCGCACCCGGCCAAGGTTATTTATTAATAAACTATTTTAGTTAAGGTCTAATACATAAACAGGAAAATGCCCATATGCATATATGTCTTCATATAAATACTCATAAAATGAACACACTGTGAAACACACACTCAGATCAAGAAACAGAATACGGCACCCCAGAAATCACCTTTGTGTCCCCTTCCAGTCACTAGTCCCCAAAGGAAAACCACCATTCAGACCTCTAGCACCATTGATTCCTTTTGCCTGTTATGAACTTTCACAAATGGAAGGAAGCAGTGTGCACCCTGTTGAGTCTGCCTTCCTTTGCTCCACATTACCTGTGTGAGCTTCATCCATTGTAACACGTAACAAACTGTTGTTCATTTTCATTTTTGCATAGTTAGGACTTAATGAAGAGCTATAATCAATGAGAGGGCCCTGAGTCTACCCTAGGATGCTCACTGACAATAAAGTAAGGAAGTTTATATTTAGCTCCCCAGAAATCAGAATGATCTCCCTGTTCTTCTTGCTAAAGGCTCCCACGCCTTCCTCCTAGAAGGCTGCAGAGGCAGAAGGTAGGGCCTTGACTCTCCAAACCTACTTCAAAGCCTCAGTCCATGCGCTGTTGAAGGCCAGAAGCCCTTGTTCATGAACACTTGCCCCATGCCAGCCTCTGTGAGGAACACCTAAATTGGCAACTCATTTCATCACCACAACCATGATCTAGGTAATGGTAATAATTCTGTCTTACAGCTAAGAAAGCTGAGGCTCAGAGAGGGCAAGTTGTCCTCATGTTGCACAGCTAGGACAAGGACTCAAACCCCAACTCATGAGACCCCAAAGGCCAAACCTTTCTACCACTCTGTGTTAACAGGGAATTCACCAACTGGATCTGGTCCCCACCCATGCCCCCAGCCTCATCTAACACTGCTTGCCCCTGGCTCTCTTTCCAAGGCCACGTCAGCCTCCTGCTGGCTCCCCGGGTCCTAGGTGCTTCCCTACTTCAGGGATCCTCCATGCTACTGACTTTGCTTGTGCATTTACCCCTCAGTTCTCAAATTAACAGTTACTTCCTCGGAGCAGTCTTCTCTCACCACCCAGTTGGAACTACATCCCCCATCATTCCCTTGCAGAGCATCCTTTTCTCTCATTTCTTAGCCCTTAACACACCTTATGGTGATTTATCCTGTAGCGTCCACTTGTCTAGTGCCTTTCTCCACCAGCCTCAGGGGCACAAACTGCCAGAGGACAGGACTGTATCTGTTTTGCTTTCCACTGCTCCGACAGTGCACATAGTGGAGCCTCAAAAATATGTTAAGTGAAGAACAGGAGGGCAGGAGAGAAGAATAGGACTGTTCCTTCAGAAGCCGAGTGGTCATCCAAAGGCAACTCTAGTTCTAGCCTGTTCTGTGGCCCCAGGCAAGACCTTTCCCTTCTCTGAGCCTCTATTTCCTCAACTGTCAAGTGAGAGGCCTGGAAGAGAGGACCTCTAAAGGTCTTCTAACTCATCTGACCTCTAGACCACAAATCTTAGAACCTCTGGCCACTCCAAAGGCCCCTGGTCCCTAGCCCCTGGACCTCATATGCAGCTTACTCACCTTTTGCCCCATTAGCACTTTAGAAGAGTAGGGAATGTTGGGCGTGGTGGCTCACGCCTATAATCCCAGCACTTTGGGAGGCCAAGGCGGGCAGATCACGAGGTCAGGAGTTCAAGACCAGCCTGGCCAAAATAGTGAAACCCCATCTCTACTAAAAATACAAAAATTAGCTAGGTGCGATGGTAGGTGCCTGTAATCCCAGCTACTTGGGAGGCTGAGGCAGGAGAATCGCTTGAACCCGGGAGGCAAATGTTGCAGTGACCTAGTCATTGCACTCCAGTCCGGGCAACAGTGTGACACTCCATCTAAAAAAAAAAAAAAAAAAAGAGTAGGGGAGATGAGAATCATCCCAAGACACCCCAGGCTGTGCAGTGCATGGGATATCCACACCCTGTTGCAGGTGGAGGACCAGGAAACATGAGGTCTCTTCTGGGTCTAATAGCATATGTCCTTGTGTGTGGAGTCGGGGAGAGACAAGACTAAGAAGGAATCATAAATGCAATCCCCAGGAAACTGCTTCTGCTTCCTTCTTCAGAGTCCCACCTCCAACAACTTCTCAGTTTCTCTGCCCACCCAGACTCTAGTCCAATCCAAGAATGCCCTGTTAGCATGTGTGTGGCTGCCTCACTGCCAGGGTGGAGCTCGAGGAGGGGAGAGATTGTCTGATCTTGCTCATCTTTGTACCCACAGTACTCAGCACAGACCCCTACACACAGGAAGTGGCCAAATGAGGGCACTGAATCAAGCACCATTGGCAGGGCTGGCCGTGGTCTGTTGACAAGAATGCCACCTTTCTGCTGGTGTTACCAAGGGCAGGAGAAAAATCGGAGGCAAAGAGAACCTGGCTTCCCATCCAGAGGCAGGCTCCAGCTGACCAACCCCAGCCTCTGGTCCTATGTCCTCTTCCTACCCCTTCACCAGGCCCCAGATGGGGAAAAGTCATTCCCCTCTGGGGTCTCTGCAGTTATTTGCTCCCCTACCCACCATCCAGCCAGCCAGGATAAACTCCCTGATCTTGAAGCACCTGCTGCCTGTCATTCTCTTTGGAGTGAAGCTCTTCTGGCTTTGAAGATGTTTTGTCTTTGAAAGCAAAAAAAAAAGTAAGACAACTAGTCCTGACCTAGGAGTTCTATAAAGGGAAAAGAACTCCTGTTTGCCTGTTGGATACAGTAGACACTTGTGAGAGGAAAATAAATCTTGGGGCCCCCCAAATCCCTAAGCTAAAGAGAAAAGTCAAGCTGGGACCTGCTTAGAGCCAACCTGCCTCCCATTCTATTCAAAGTCACCCCTCCGCTCACTGACATAAATGCATACCTGATCGCCTCCTTTAGAAAGGCTAATCGAAACTCCAAAGAATGCAACCATGTGTCTCTTATCTACCTATGACCTGGAAGTCCCCTCCCCATTAGAGTCTTCCCACCTTTGCTTAGAGTTACAGTTGTCCCACCCTTCCAGACCAAAGCAATATTCATCTTGCATATTTGATTGATGTCTCATGTCTCCCTAGAATGTATAAAACCAAACTGTGCTGTGACCACCTTGGGCACAGGTCATCAGGACCTGCTGAGGCTGTGTCATGGATGTGCGTCTTCAACCTTGACAAAATAAACTTTCTAAATTACCTAAGACCTGTCTGGGTCTACACACTCTAAATTCCCATGTTTTCATGCTGCAGGGTGTGTGAAGAGGTGAGGCTAGGTGTTCTGATGAGCATGTGTGAGTGTACAAGTGCCAAGCTCATGGGAGAGGGCATAACAGGTGTGCAGGTGTAAAATGGACTAGTCAGAACCTTGGCTATATCACTCACTGGCTCAGCAACTTTGGGTAACTTGCCCAAATACTGGACCACAGTTTCCTCATCTGGAAAACGAGAGAAGAAATAATGTCTATTTTTCATGCATTGTTGTGCCACTCAAACTTCAAGACTGGCGTTTTGTAATCACTACATTACCACCTAACTATTAGCAGTTGTTAGAAATGGAAGGCAAGCAAAGAGCTTCGGAAAATCTTATTTTCTATCCAAATAGTAACTATAGTACTTTCAGAGCTGATTTTCACCCTGGCTGTGTTCTGGACTCAGCAAACCAAGTAACAAAGATCCCAGGAAAACTTCATGATGGGGCTCATGTGGCTGGTTACTCAATGTAAATCCATTCTCAGGAGGATTACCTCACCTCCCATTCAGGTTCTGAGCTTAAAACAAAATCCTGGGAACCGTGGAGAATCCCAAGTAAGTCTCAGAAGAAAACCAACAAGTCAGGTCTCCATCCAGAGCCTGGGGGAGCTTTATGAAAAAAGTAACAGATCAAACAAGAATTATGAAGGTTTTCCCTGCCAGCCAGATTATGCCGAAAACACAGAAGTCAACAATTCTCATCCCTTTTACTGGCAAATCATTATTTCCAGAGCAATGACTATGTGCACAGTCACCTAGGCAGGTGAATAAATTCATTTTTAAAGCTTCCCACTGGTCCTGTGGCCCTGCCTTCCAACACCAACTGACAATTGTGTCAGAAGAAGCGTGACTTTGTCTCCCTCGGCATCCCCCAACCGCTCACACAGTCTCCTACCTCCCCAGCTCCTCTCCGATGTCATAAAAGTCCTCCACCTTCTGCTGCTTGAAGGGCTCCATGTTTGGGCTCCTCATTGAGGCCTGGGACATACAGCGCTGAAATGGGAAGAAACCTGAGGTTAGGACAGCCATCCAAATTAGCACAAGCCGAAGAGTCTAAGGCCTAAAAGTAACTGGGTGCAAGGGAGCTAATAATTTAGTAATAATCCATAGCCTCGGTTCCTCAAGAACTGCCCTGCTCAAGCCTTTTCTCACCTGCGGCTGATGATGTATGGTTCTTATTTGATTTATGTGAATTTGTCAAAGAAACAGGAAAGGAGAATTCCTTAGGTCTTCAGATCTGTCTGAAGAAGTTCAGAGAAACATCCATGATGAACTTCAACTATTTGTTTTCATTAAATTCAAAACTACTGCAAAAAGAAGCAGTTGTTGTACAGTTAATTAAAAAAAAAAAAAAAAAAAAAAAAGGCCAGGTACAGTGGCTTACACCTGTAATCCCAGCACTTTGGGAAGCTGAGGTTGGTGGATCACTTGATGTTAGGAGTTTGAGACCAGCCTGGCCAACATGGTGAAACCCCATCTTTACCAAAAATACAAAAATTTAGCCAGGCATGGTGACATATACCTGTAATCCCAGCTACTCAGGAGGAGGCTGAGGCACAAGAATCACTTGAACCTGGGAGGCAGAGGTTGCAGTGAGCTCAGATCACACCATTGCCCTCCAGTCTGGGCAACAGAGTAAACAGAGTAAAGCTTGGTCTCAAAAAAAAAAAAAAAATCACTAGCTTTAAAGCCAGAAATCCTAGGTACAAGTCCCAGTCTTGCTTGGGTAAGCCACCTAAGCTGCCAGACACTTAGTTTCCTTATCTGTAAAATGGGGCTAATACTGTAAAATCAACTTCAAGTCATGAAATTATTTTGTAAACTATAAAATGCTATTGAAAGGTAAGGAATTATCATGACCTCGGCTCCCTCAGGGGTTGTACCACCCAACTGCATGTCTGAACTAATCTGCAAACTCTCTCACTCATCACCCCCAAAATAAAGATGGGCAGGGCCAGGCGTGGTGGCTCACTCCTGTAATCCCAGCACTTTGGGAGGCCGAGGTAAGCAGATCATGAGGTCAGGAGTTGGAGACCAGCTTGATCAACATGGTGAAACCCCATCTCTATAAATATATATATATATATATATATATATATATATATATGTGTGTGTGTGTGTGTGTGTGTGTGTGTGTGTGTATGTGTGTGTGTATATACATATGTGTATATATATACACACACATATATACACATATATGTACATATATATACACACACACACACATACACATATATATGTATACACACACACACATACATACATATATATATATTTTGGAATTATATATATATATTATCTATACATTTTATATATATAATTATATATGTATAATTATATATGTATAATTATAATTATATATATAATATATATTTTGGAATTTTGAGGCAAATTCCAAAATTCCAACAGGCACCAGGACTCAAGAGCCTGAGGTGCTCATTCCAGCTTTGCCTACAACTAGCCCTGTGATCTCCTCTCTTGTCAGAGGGGCCTCAGTGTTCTCATCTGTAAAATCAAGCCAACTCTGCCTGTCCCAGGCATCTCATTGAAAGCCATAGGCCAACTCTGAGCCATGGGAGCACTTGCACTCCACCAGAAGAGGCTGTCTGAATCCTCTCCTGGGATCCCTCCGCCCCAAGGGGCTTATCCATTTCTAAGACAGCCATGTGCCACTCTGGATAACACCCCAAGAACAGGGCCCAGGACACAGACTGCAAATCACAAGAATAAAACCAGCTGCCTGTGGATATGTCTTCCAAGGGTCTTTAGCAAAGGCCCCTCCAAGCTCATTTTGGCTAGCACTGGAGCTTTCCTGCTATCTGCCAATCAGATTCCCAACCACACGTGGGCTCCATGAGCCCCAAAAGCCTATTTTCACCAGGCTGGGTGGAGGCACCATTGCATAAGGGCACATCTTATTAACGCCAAGTGGCTGGAGCTATCCTCTCAGGGGGTGTATACATTTCACCCTCTTTCCTCCACCTCAGCCCCCTGCAAACCAGAGCTGCATTACCAAGATGTTGCATGCCTCTCTCCCTTCCACCGAGGCACAAAGATGCTGAAGACCTTAAGGCAGAGCTGGCCTGGATGCCAGGGCTTACTCTCAGTGTCACCTGCCTTTTGGTGCCTAGGCTCCATCATGCATCATCTGTGCTTGGCCAGGGCTGGGGCAAGCATGAAATACTGAAAAGAGCAGACTCCAGGAGTCCCGGTTCCAGACTAGTGTGGGTGTATATTAGCCCTGTGACCCAGAGCAGGTGGGCACCCTCTCTGAACCTCATCCCCTTACCTATAAACATAGTGATACAGGCCGGGCTCAGTGGTTCATGCCTGTAATTCCCGCACTTTGGGAGGCCAAGGCAGTTGAATCACTGAGGTCAGGAGTTCTAGACTAACCAGGCCAACATGGTGAAACCCCGTCTCAACTAAAAATGCAAAAAGTAGCTGGGAGTGGTGGCAGGCACCTGTAATCCCAGCTACTCGGGAGACTGAGGCAGGAGAATCACTTGAACCCAGGAGGCAAAGGTTGCAGTGAGCTGAGATCTTGCCACTGCTCTCTAGCTTGGGCAATAAAGTGAGTGAGACTCAGTCTCAAAAACAAAAAAAGTCCTAGTGATACTATCTATATCACCTACTTCACACATCCATGTGGGGATAAGGATATAAACTACTGTACAAATAAGAAGGATGATTATTCCAGTGATTTAACCCATGCCAGGGAGTCCTCTGGCAAGTTTGGCTTGACCATAATCAGAAGCTTGGCCCACACTCACCCCCAACATCCTGGCAAATCTCCTGAGACTGGCCTAGAGGGTAAAGGGAATGCCATCTACCATCATATTTTCACTGAAAAAAGTATTATTCCAAATAAACTATTTGGGTCACGTCCTGTGGAGTGGGGTTACCAATTTCACACAGCTAGAAAAAAGCAGGAAATTCCAAAAAAAAAAAAAAAAAAAAAAAAAATCTGTTGGCAGAAACCCTGAGAGTGGTCCCAGGAACAGCTAAGATCGCCTATTTGGTGAGAGGCCAGCTCCATTTGCTGAGAGCAGGATTCAAAGAAGCCCCGGTTTCCAGCAAAATGATAAGCGTCTGCCTGGGGCTCTACATCCTGTGTGGCCAGGGGGAGGGGGCAGGTGAGGCCCCTAGGGACAAACTAGGTCCACCAGTTAGGCTTTAACTCACCTTTCCAGCCTTTGCCCCCTCCCTTACATATCCTATATTCTAGCCCAAGTTGACCTGTCCCAATCCCATAAAACTTTCACCCCTGCTATGTCTTGGCTGAAGTGGGGCTCTTGCCATGAGAGGCCTACCTGGAAAGTCCTGGAGAGTGGACAAAACTGCCCACTTCCCACAAGACCCAGCCAAACGCTCCCATCTCTGTGCGGCTCCATGATCCTTGCTCTCCCAGAAACAGATGACAATTCTCCCCCTCTTTAAGTTCCCCAAGAGTGTTCTTCACACATTTTTAAGGTTAGAGTTAATCACATTCTGGCTCGTGTCATAATCTATGTCTATGTCTAACACAGATGGGGAGAACAGATTTTGTAGTCATCACATAGGCCTGGGTTCAAATCCCAGCTCTGTCACTTACTGGCACATTGTGCTCAGCTGAGCATAGGATAACTCTTCTGAGCTTCACATCCCTTCCATGGAAAATGAACTGAAGACAATGTCTAGTGCTGGTGAGTATGTGCAGCAACTAGAGCTCTCAAACACTGCCAGGAGGGATATTCACTGGGACCACCACTTTGGAAAACTTAGGGAATTTCTTTGGATATACCTAAGAGAAACGCATGCAGATGTTTTCCCAAATGATCCACATTATAATGGTCACTGCAATGCTATTAGTAATAACTAAAAATTGGAAACAACCAAATGGTTATCAATAGAAGACTGGATAAACAAATTGAGGTACTAAACACCCAAACAATGGAATCATTATACAGCAATGAGAATTACCAAACTACTGTTACCTGCAACAACACGGACAAATCTCACAAACATGTTGAATGAAAGTAGCCAGACACAAAAACTGCATACTGTGTGATCCCGTCTAGGTAAAATTAATGCACAGTGCTAAACGTCAGAAGAGTGCTTATCCCCTCACTCAGGGGATAGCTGGAAGGGGGGCTTCTGAGGCTTCAGGGTGCCAGCAATGTTGTTTCCTGATCTGGATGGTAGTTAGATGGATATATGGGATGTATGCTTATTTTGTATGTAATCAAAATTTTACATATTTTTTAATGAGACTAACGTGAGACAAATGAGATAACCTATGTGTAATGTTTTAAATGGTCCCTGGATGATGTGAATTCCTTCCCTGCTCCCTGTGTCTTAGAGCCCCATAAGGGCAAGAATTGTGGCATTCTCACCTCTGTCCCCTTGTCGTAGGCTAGTAGACGGCAGGCACTCCATTAGTTTTGGCTGATTTGAATTTAGTGCCCCAGCCTCCTTTCTCAAGGCTGCTGCTCAGATGCTCATTAGGTAAAACAACTGATCGCCACTTCAAGCGCTTTCCTAACACCCCTTCCAAGGTGAATTTGCATTTTACCAGCTCAGATACAAACTAAAGGGGAGAAACTGAGGTGGAATTATAGTCACCAACCAGGACCCAAAGAAGGACCCAGAGGCACAGGGACCTTTCCAGCCTCAAAAAGCGGGAACGACATGGCAGAGGGGAGGCACACAGTTACTACTTTTGGCCAGAGGCACGGGCCATCAGCTTCAGACGCTCCCAGGATGATACCCTCCTTAATGCTCACATTTCTCCTGATGGAGTCCTTGGAATTCACATTCCTGCCTACAACTCTAATACCAGGCAACACTTCAGGGGCTGACACAGATTTCCTAGAACCCCACAGAAAGAGATCTCACAGATCATCTATTTAGAGATTTTTAGATCTGCTTCAGGATCACCAGGGTGAGAAGGGGAGGCCAGAGCTGTTCCATGTTATCCAAAGTATATTTTGGGGTTCTGGGTAAGAATTCAGTGTGAAACAGAAGTTTGAAAAACTGCTATCTAGTCTAACCCACTTGTTTTCACAAGAGGAAACTGAGATCCAGACAGGGGAAAGGACTGGCTGAACATCACACGGCTGACCCATCCAGGTCCTCTTCCCAAGCCTTCTTCTGTTGATAGCCACCCCAACCTCTCCAAGATGGCACCGGGTTTGGTGAAGTCAGTGGCCTCCTGAGGGACAAGCTAGGAGGAGGCGTCCAGGGCTGGAAGATCAACTCATAGGAAACTCTCAACACTCACGAAGCCCTCTCACCTACTGACCCATCTCACTCTGCAAAGTGAACTCTCTCAGTTCCTCACCCCACCTCACCCAGTGCAAGTGAGTGAAACAAGACCACAGCAAGAGGGCAGGCAATGGTTGGGCATTCCTAATGGGGGTGGGTGTGATGAGACACACAACTGTCTACATTCCAGGCTCTGACCCATCACGGTCTCTGATGAGGAAGCTGAGGCTTGCAGAAGGTCAGCCACCTGCATAAGTTGACACAAGAAAAACTTGGTGGCTCTGGCAAAGGCCAGCTCCCTTGGGAAGCCTGCTTGTTCATCCCACAGCTAACAATTTGGGAGTCCTCAGGGAGGTGGACAGGGCTGGTGCAGGTCTCATTCCTGCAACCAGGAACTTACCCCAGAGGAGCGGACCTCCAAGCCACATCCACACACCCCTAAGGCCCCTGCCCAAGTCTCCTCGGAAGCTGCTGAATTATCCGTGGTGCCATTGAGATGAGTGGTTTGGGGAAGAACAGGGCTCTGAAGTTAGCTGTGAAGAGGCCAACGAGCCAGAGCCTCTCAGTCAACAGGATTCTCCCAGGAATACCTTACACACAGGCAGTTGGGAAACAGTGTCGAAAACCAGAGTGCCTGCCCTCCACCTTGGATTTCAGGGTACAGATGTCAGGCACTGCCCTTACGCTTGCCGCCCAAGCCTTCCCACCTGCCTCTGTGGGAGCCAGCTATGGTGTCCTCTATTCCGGTGTGCACCCCTACCTTACCATTAATTATCTGCACGGCCTCAATGAAGCTCACCTCTCCGGGGCTCGTTTTCTCTTTTGTAAAGTAAGAATACCAATTTCCACCATGCAGTTATGGTGAGGGTTGGCCAGGCCTATGCAGGCCTTGAGACCTCCACAATGCCTAGCCCAGAGTCCTAGTCAACTGTTGGGACCCAACCTGCAGCACACCTCCTGGCCACCCCCGGGCCCACCCTAGCTCTGTCCCAGTTTGGGGCACCTGACGGCGGGGACCACAGCTTCATTCGGCCCCACAGGAGGCTCGGACATCTGAGCACCCTCCTCGCATCACCTCCTCGTGCCAGGTGGGGGCAGGAGGTGAGGGAGGAGGCCCAAGCTGAGAAGACTTGGCCGGGAGCCGGGCGTGCTCTGCCCGTTACAAGGGGCCTCACTTGATGGACGTCTGTCTCCCATCTCCCTGGGGTGCTTGGCTCTGCCTGCTGCCCCCACCCTGTCTCCCAGGCCAAAGTGCCAGGCTCCAGAGGGCGCCCCGGGGCAGCAGCGGGCAGCTCCCGCGCTCAGGTGCCGGCCACAATGCCCCGGGCCACAGCGTCAGACACCGCAGCGGCGGGCCCGGGATCTGCGAGCTAGTGCCCCGGATCTCTTTGCCCGGCCAGCCCCAGCCCCGGGTGCTGCTGCCGTCGGGCCACAGCTCGGTCCCGCCCGTCGAGCCCGCAGACGGGCGCTACTCACGGCGGGAGGCTGCGCTGCGGCGGGCACTGGGGACGCTGCGGGGTGCGCTGGGCTCGGCTGGGTCGGCAGTCCTCTCCTCCTTGAGCGCCCGGCGCCCGCCAGCCGAGCAGCCGAGGAGCCGAGGGGGCGGAGCGGCCAGCCCCGTCCCAGGCGCCGGCTGGAGGCGCGCCCAGCTGCCCCTGACGGGGCTCGGGGCGCCCCCTGCTGGAGCCCCCTCCGGACCTCCCCGGGGCGAGGTCCCAAAGCCTCCCGCCAGGTGGCGGACCCCTTAGGGCTTCGAGGATCCGGGGCAAGCGGGGAGAGCCGGTGCCAAGACTCTCCGCGCGTCCCTACCAGGTCTGACGCGCACATCCTGTGTGGCCTTGGGCAAGTCGGCTACCCTCTCCGGGCCTTATCTGGAAATAGAATTGAACGAACTTATACGTGTGATAGGGTCTGGCACAATCCTCGGAAAACAGCACTGCGTGCTCCTCTCCTCACCACACACACCGTGAGCCAGGAAGCCCCACTGGGCCGCCTCCTCCCTCCCAGCCAGAGCGCTCCCTGCACCGCAGACTCTCCTGGAAGCCTCACGCCCACTGTGCACAGCAGGGTGGCGGCTGCGATGAGAAAGGCCGCTCGGCTCCTCACTGCCCCCCACCCAGCCTGGGAGCGGCCCGCCCTCCTTTGCCCTTTGTCCTGGCACGGTTGGTGAGTGAAGCCCCCATCTCGCCATCACGCCTTCTCTAATAGAGGACTTGAGGGTGGATTTGTCTTCTCTGCCCTCTGCTAAAAAATCCTGGAGGAAAAAAAGAAGGAGAGTGAGGGGTGAAGGGAGAAACGAAGCGGAGAACAGAACTTAGGTCAAGTTCATTGGTCTTATTTCAAAACAAGAGGCTGTTTAGAGGAAGCAAATGAAGACCCCACCCCGCTTCCCAGAATTTCTATTCCCTAAGTCACCCACAAAGCTTCGCAAAAGGGCCTTAAATTCAGAGTCCTGCCACCAGGTTCAAAGCCCTGCGCTGCCACTCTGTATGTGTGTTCTTGGGCATGGCTCTTCATCAATAAAGTGGGAGGAACACTCCTTCCTTAGCTCCTCATGAAGCTAGGGTGAGGCTGAGATGAGATGGAGTGTGTAAGATGCACCTAGAGGACCTCAACCCGTGTAAGCACACACACACCCTTCAGCCTTTTGGACACTAGGACAAATACAGATGGACCCCACCACCCAGCTGAGCAGTGCCTCAGCATCCAGGACATCCTCGGGAAAGAGTTCCTTGTTTATAAACTTCATCATAATCCAGAACAGTGCTGTCTGTGAGCCTCCTCTCCTAAGAGCACCATGATACATAGACATCCAAGACCAGAGGTGACTTGGACACCCACTAGGGGAAGGACACCCACTGGTGAAGTTTCACCAACATGAGGAGTCCCCTGCCAAGCTATCCCTAAACACCTCTTCCTCCATTTCCACTTACCTTTCACTGGTGACAAACCATTACCACCAGCCTTGGTGGCACAGGACAACAATTTCATTATGTTCATGAGTTCCGAGGGACAGAAGTTGAGACAGCACAGTGTGTATGACTTATTTCTGCCCTGCAGTGTCTGGGATTTCAACTGGGAACACCTGAATAGCTGGGGGTTTAAATCATCTGGAGGCTTCTCCATTCCCATACCCAGTAATGAATCCAGGGCTGGGCTCAGCTGACCCTGCTGATTACCTACATGTGGCCTCTCCATCTCTGTCCCTCAAGCCTCATGCTTAATATCTCATTTTCAGCAACAACAGCCCCTTGCATGAGTCAAAAGAGACCTTCTTGGGTTTAGCAATTGACAAGTTAGAGTCCATTGCAGCTGGAAGGGTCATTGTCAATCAACCCATCCAGCCTGGCCACTTTTCAGAGGAGGAAACTTAGGCTCAGAGAAGGGAAGTGACGTGCCCAACATCACACAGCTGGTGAGAGACAGAGCTAGGATTAGAATCTAGATTCTCAGTCTGGTGCTCCTTCCACTGTACTTGCCAAAATGCAACTACCTTGGGAGGTACCATCTGGAGATACATCTCATGCTTGAGGTTGAGTGGGTTCATTGGACCCTCACCTGGCAGCGACAGGGCACTGAACACAGGACCAAGGTGGCCATCAGTAGAAAAGGGGAGGCCCCAAGGACAGTGACAAAGAAGACACCAACTCCAGAATGAAGCCAGGGGCAGTCCATGTCTTAAGAGCTAAGAATTATGCAACTCAGCTCCAGTTTTTGCATGGTTCCCACTGCTGACCAAATCAAGTGTAAATGCCTCACCCTAGCATGTAAGGCTCCAACCTGCATTTTCCTGCTGTGTCTGCACATTCTCTTCCCTCCTCTGCATGCACATCCAGCTCTTTTGTCAGGTTGGATTATTGGCAGTTCCTGCCTCCATGATTTTGTTTGTTTCCACTACCACTCCCCTCATCCCATTCTACAAAATCTTATCTATGATCTAAAGGCCTTCTAAAGTATCATGTCTTCCACAGAAAACTTCCCTGGTCTGCCTTCTAAATACCTCTTCTTTGAACCCCACCACTCCTGGTTGGTACCTCTCTTGTCATCCTCCTTCCTCTATTTTAATTGTGATTAGTGTCCACGTCTCTTTTTCTCAAGGACAAGTACAATGTCTCATCCATCTTTGAGCCCATATGATGCTTGATATCCTAAACCCAGTAAAGGTTTGTTAAACTGAGTTAAGGAAGGTAAATATCACAAGATAAGGGACCATAGCTGTTTTGTTTTCTATTGTCCCCTAAGAGCACCCAAATACCTGGCACTTCCTTCAGGTGCTTCACTTCTAGGAAGACGTCATTATCTTCTTTTACATATGATGAAACTGAGGCTTGGGGAAGTTGATTTGCCCAAACTCAACCAATTTGTAAGTGGCTGAGCTGTGACGTGAATCTTGCCTACTGGTCTCCAAAGCTGTTCCCTCTGCTGCCTTCCTTCAACTGAAACTGCCAAGATTTCTAAAACAGTGTTAATACGAGGCTTTTCAGCCCTGGCAGGAAATCAGAATACCTGTGAATAACATGGGGTGTTTAAAATCCCCCATGCTCAGACTGCACCCTACATCAATTACATCAGAACCTCTGAGGATGGGGTCTGGGTATCAGTTTTTGTTAAACTCCGCAGGTGATTCCCAATGCACAGGTTGAGACCCCATCTGTTTATGTCACAGAGACCTGCGGAAATTCTCAACCCCCTCAATGGCAAACACATTTGAGTACCTGCTTTGTACAAGACAGTCCAAGGGACTGTGAGATGGTAGAGTCACAGGAGCTCAGTGCTTCCCAGGGATGAGAATATAAGCCCATAGATAAAGATGTAACTGTGTCAGGCAGCAAAGGGCAGTAGTCACGGTGATATCCTAAAGCACACTGTGATGCCTGGCAAGTTTACAGACTCTAAAAACCTCCTGACAAGGGGTCAAGGTGGGGATTAAGATGCTGTGTGTAGGCCGGGCACGGTGGCTCAAGCCTGTAATCCCAGCACTTTGGCAGGCCGAGGCGGGTGGATCACGAGGTCAAGAAATCGAGACCATCCTGGTCAACATGGTGAAACCCCGTCTCTACTAAAAACACAAAAAACATTAGCTGGGCATGGTGGTGTGTGCCTGTAATCCCAGCTACTCAGGAGGCTGAGGCAGGAGAATTGCCTGAACCCAGGAGGCGGAGGTTGCGGTGAGCCGAGATCACGCCATTGCACTCCAGCTGGGTAACAAGAGCGAAACTCCGTCTCGGAAAAAAAAAAAAAAAAAAAAAAAAAGGGGGGGGGGGGGGGGGGGGGGGGGGGGGGGGGAGCCAGAACCCACCCATAACAAACAAAAAGGGAAAAAAAAAAAAAACCCCGTTTGGGAAAAAAAAAAAAAAAAAAAAAAAAAGATGCTGTGTGTGTTGGCCCTGGCTGATGGCACCTGGGTTGGCTTAGAGGATGGGTAGCATGAGGGCTAAATGCAGGGACTCTTGACGCCAGACTGCCTGTGTCCACGCTCAGGCATCCCAGCATGGAGCTTACGTACTGTGTGATCTAGGGCAGGCTGTTTAGAGGAATCAAATGAAGACCGCCCCCCTTCCTGGAATTCCCATCCCTAAGTCACCCACAGTGATCATTAGTCAACTCTAATGATCTCTCTGTGTCTCATTATCCCCATACGTCAAATGGAGCTTATAATAGCATTTACTTCTTGGGCTGTTGCAAGCATGCAGTTACTTTTCAATTAGATCAGTGTCTGGCACTTGGTAAAGTGCTCAATGATTATTACCTATTATTATTATTCCCTAAATGTCTGGCAGTAAGCTCCCCTGGGGAGGAAATGGATCTTATTTATCTCTGCGTCCCATCCCACCCCTAGCCTGGCCCAGATAATTGCCAAATGCAGTCTCTTGACAGTGGGTCCAGTACTGACTCTCAGGCTCTTGGCCAAGGGAACACACAGGTGATTCCTCCCCAGCGGGCTTGCCTACTGGGTGGAAGGCCGGCAGGAAGCTTCCTCCTCCCAAACTGGCCTGGTGGCCTGGCTTCTCAGCCCTTCTTAGCCCTGCTCACTCTGCCCTGTGCCATCTGCCCTCCTAGATGGGAGGTATGGAGCAGGCTTGGCTTGGCAACCCTTCCTGCTTCCCCCCTCCCCCTCCCCCTGGGCCCAGTGGCTCTTGCAGCTAGAGGCAGCTGCTTCAGCCTCTAGCCTTGCTGGCTCAGCACCAGAGGGATGGGGAAGGGCAGGGGAGGAGAGAAGAGAGGAAGGAGCTGGGGGATGGGAGGCCTTGCCTCTCTCTAGAGAACCTGGGGGATGGAGATTTCCTGGACATGTGTATATACTCATTCACTCTGCAAACATTCAGTAGTACCTGCTGGGGTTAGGTGCTGGAGTAGGGGCAAATAAAGACCCAATGCCATGGAAGTTCAGGTCTACTCCAGAAGGAGCCTCCAGAGAAGAGGGGGGCTTGAGTCAAGCTTGAAAGAAGAGTGGGGATCACTGGGAGGACCATAAAAGTCCACAGTGGGGCAAGGGAGGCAGGACACACAGGGTGTGAGCAGCTGTGCATGTAAAGGGCTGCGGGTATAAACCACTTGTCATTCATCCCTACTTCTACCTGAGCCAGCACAAGAGCCACACTATGGGATCGTGACCCATTCATATGCCATTGCCTTCTATTCGGGACAGAGGCTGGTGACATGTTGTGTGGCCAGGACCCCTCAAACTACGCCCACAAACTCCAACCACTTACTTCTTTAGGCTTGGGAATCAGACAGGCCTATTTTTATTTCTGCTCAGCCACTTTCTGAGCCCCCGTTGTCTCATCAATAAAATGGGAATAATTACATCTTTTTCTCAGGGCTGCTGTAAGGACCAGACTCACAAACACTGTGGCAGATGTTTGAAGGAGCACAGGCTCGGCACCATAGGAAAGGTTTGAGAGAGAGAGAGAGAACTGGTACAAATGTCAACCTCCCTCCCAAACCAGATGCTTCCGTCCTTCAAGACCGTTGTTCATGTGTGCCATATCTTTCCAGCCATGTTGTTCCTGTCTCTGTCTCTGAAATGCTTTCCTTTTTTCTCCTTTGTCTATCCATGGTTCAGCTTAATTCCAACTTCATTTATTCTTCAAACCTTTGCTTGTGTCTATTGGGCCAGACTCTGGGCTGGACCCTGAGAGAAATAAGGCACTGGGCCTGCCCTGCAGGATCTCAAAGCCAAGCAGAGGAAATACCCTGGGAACAAAATGCCTGGAATCCTATGTTCTGAGCCAGATCAAGGGCTGGGCAGATCCCAGAGGGACCTCAGAGGTGGGAGGAGTAGACCCTTAGTTCCTGGAAGGTGGGTGGGGAGCAGGGAGACTCCTCAGAGGAAAGGATCTCTTCCCAGATCTCATTAGTTAGAGTTCACAGTCATACCTGCTGAGCTGAAGATATGATTTCATCTTTCTCTGTTTGCTGATGGGTCCCTTGAGTGACCCCTGTCACCCTCCCCACACTGTGCCAGGGATGTAGTTGGAGTTGTAAGGGGCCTTTGGTGGATCCGTACAGGATGGGTAGGAGAGTGGCTCCTTCCACACCCCCACCTGAGCCCTGACCTCTGTGTGGGCTGGTCCTCCCACTCGGGGTTCTGCTCTGCATGGTCTGCATGGTGACTCCATCTTAGCTGAGCCCAGGTCCTGACCCACTTACAAACAGATTCATAGCTACTAAAATTTGAGACTCAATGTGTATTTGGTTCTAGAGGGAATATTATATTGTATATATAAAATCATAAAATGAGTCATCTATTGGTTTTTAATTTTTAGAATCAACCTGTGAGCACAAAGGATTGACTAATTTATAGGCACACATCAAAATGTCATGTTATTAATCTTGACAATGAAAAATACTATAGCAAATTTGGGAAGTGGAAAGGGAAAAAGCAATAAAAGGAAGGCAATTTGCTCCAGCTTATGTTATTTTAGATTATAGTGGTAGCCAGGTGTGATGATGTCCCTGTAGTTCCAGCTACTCAGGAGGCTGAGGTGGGAGGATCACTTCAGCCCAGGAGGTGGAGGTCGCAGTGAGCCAAGATCATGCCACTGCACTCCAGCCTGGGCGACAGAGTGAGACTCCCTCTCAAAAATCAATCAATCAATCAAAATTGCAATGTAAGATTCCTAAGGGAAATGGCTGATACCAGGGCTGGAGCAGGAAGAGTGCAAAGTAACCTAGAGCATCTTATGCCACAAAGTAAGAAAGTGCTCAAAAATGACAGTAACCTGCCAAGAGGACAAGGAAGCCAACTTGAAAGGGCTCTCACAGGCCAGACTGGGAATTATTTCAGTATTGAAATAAATAATTACAGGACAAGATTCGAACACATCAGATCATTTAAAAATAAACTATGTGTTCCAATCTATTTAAAAATAAAAATATTTGGCCAAGTTCAGTGGCTCACATCTGTAATGCCAGTACTTCAAGAGCCGAGGCAGGAGAGCTCCTTGAGGCCAGGAGTTTGAGCCTGGCCTGGGCAACATAGCAAGATTCAGTCCCTAAAAAGTAGAAAAAACTAGTTGGGGGCATGATAGTGCATGCGTGTAGTCTCAGCTACGTGGGAGGTTGAGTCAGAAGGATCACTTGAGACCAGGATTTCAAGGTTGCAGTGAGCTATGATCACACCACTACATGCCAACCTGGGTGACAGAGCAAGACCCTGTCTCTATAAAAAATAAAAATAAGTACTAAAAATGAAAAATTTTTAAATTTGTTAAAGGAGAGGGAAAGAAAGAAAAATGGTATTTTAAAAAAACATGCTAACCAATAAGTATAAAAGAAGTAATGGAATTTTTAAAATCACCACTTTAGCAGCATGTAGTAATAAGTGATCCAGGCAAGAGGCATCATTGGATAACAAAACCACTGAGGCCGGGCACAGGGGCTCATGCCTGTAATCCCAGCACTTTGGGAGGCTGAGGTGGGTGGAACTCTTGACCTCAGGAGTTCCACCCGCCTGAGGTCAGGAGTTCGAGACCAGTCTGGTCAACATGGTGAAACCCTGTCTCTACTAAAAATACAAAAATTTAGCTGGGCATGGTGGTGGGCACCTATAATCCCAGCTGCTTGGGAGGCTGAGGCAGGAGAATTGCTTGACCCCAAGAGGCAGAGGTTACAGTGAGCCGAGATTGCACCACTGCACTGTAGCCTGGGTGACAGAGTAAGACTGCATCTAAAAAAAAAAAAAAAAAAAAAAAAAAAAAAAAAAAAAAAAAAAAAACCAAGTGAATGATTGCTGGGGAACAGGGTATTCATCTGATCTCTAGGTATCACCTCACAAATTACTCATTAATGACAAAGGGGAAAAAGTACTTTTACAAGGGAGGAATCTGACAGATACCTCCTTAAGGAAATGACCAAACTAACTTAGCATCAATTATGATAAGACAAACTGACAGCATGTGTCTACTGGTGAGCAACACTGAGAAAGATATCACATCACCTCTGTAGTACTCCTGCCAAAAATGTAGACTCTGAATCTAATCATCAGGACGCAAATCAGACAAGTCCAGATTGAGGGATATTCTACAAAACAACTGACCTGTACCCTTCAAAAATATCAGTGTCATGAAAAAAAAAATATGGCTGAAGAGACATAACAAATTCAGTGTCATGTATGATGAGTGATTGGATCCTGGATTGAAAAAAAAAATATTTCGGCTGGGTACAGTGACTCACAAATGTAATTCCAGCACTTTGGGAGGCCAAGACAGGCGGATCACAAGGTCAGGAGATGGAGACCATCCTGGCTAACATGGTAAAACCCTGTCTCTACTAAAAATACAAAAAAAAAAAAAAAAAAAAAAAAACACCTCTCAAAAAAAAATAAAAAAAAAAAAAAAAAAAAAAATTAGCCAGGTGTGGTGGCATGGGCCTGTAGTCCCAGCTACTTGGAAGGCTGAGTCAGGAGAATCACTTGAACCCGGGAGGCAGAGGTTGTGGTGAGCCGAGAACACACCACTGCACTCCAGCCTGGGCGACAGAGCTAGACTCCATCTCAAAAAAAGGAAAAAAAAAAAGAAAAAAATTATTTCAATGATGTTGAAAGAGACATTACTGGACAATTATGGAAATCTGAATATGGACATTTATTAGATAATTACGTCAGTGATTACATTTTCTAAGTGGGAGAAGTATATTGTGGTTATAGAGGAAAATGTCATTAATTCTTTTTTTTTTTTTCTGAGTCAGAGTCTCTCTGTCACCCCGGCTGAAGTGCAGTGGCGAGATCCCAGCTCACTACAATGTCCACCTCCGTGGTTCAAGCAATTCTCATGCCTCAGCCTCTCTATTAACTGAGATGCATCTGCCACCACGCAGATTTTTGTATTTTTAGTAGAGACGGGGTTTTGCCATGTTGGCCAGGCTGGTCTCAAACTCCTAGCCTCAAGCAATCTACCCGCCTCAGTCTTCCAAAGTGGTGGGATTACAGGTGTGAGCTACCACTCCAGCCAAATATACTTAATTCTTGGAGCATGGGTGATTACATATTTTGAGGAGAAATGGCTCTGTGTCTGCATCTGTTCCTCAAATGATTCAGCAAAAAAGAAAATCTGTATACATGTACAGTGAGAGAAAGCCAAATATGGCAAATTATTAACAGTTAATAAGTGAATCTAGGTAAATTCTTGCAACTTCTCTGTAAGTTTGATTTTTTTTTTTTTGAGACAGAGTCTCACTCCGTCGCCCAGGCTGGAGTGCAGTGGTATGATTGATCTTGGCTCACTGCAGCCTCCACCTCCCGGTTCAAGCAATTCTCTGCCTCAGCCTCCTGAATAGCTGGGATTACAGGTGCCTGCCACCATGCCCAGCTAATTTTTGTATTTTTAGTAGAGACGGGATTTCACCATGTTGGTCAGGCTAGTCTTGAACTCCTGATTTTATGATCCACCTGCCTCTGTGGATCAAATCCCTGCCAAAGTGCTGGGATTACAGGAGTGAGCCACCATACCCAGCCAGTTTGAAATTTTTTAAAATCCTAAATTGGGGACACAGGGGTAATCTCTCTGTGGTCATCCCCATTTACACGTTAATAACATTTGTATGCCTTTTCCCTAAACAAACAAACCAAAAATGGCTGGGTGTGGTGGCTTCTGTCTGTAATCTCAGCACTTTGGGAGGCTGAGGTGGGTAGATTGCTTGAGGCCAGGAGTTTGAGACCAGCCTGGCCAACATGGCGAAACCCGTCTCTACTAAAAATACAAAAATTAGTCAGGTGTGGTGGCGGGAGGAGGATTGCTGGAGGCCAGGAGTTTGAGATCAGCCTGGGCAACATAGTGAGACCTCATCTCTACTAAAAATTAAAAAAAAAAAAAAAAAAAAAGTTGGGGGAAAATAAAACATAAAATTTACTACAGTAAGCCTGGTTCGGTGGCTCACGCCTATAATCCCAGCACTTTGGGAGGCCAAGGAAGGTGGATCATCTGAGATCAGTAGTTCGAGACCAGCCTGGCTAACATGGTAAAACTCTGTCTCTACTAAAAATACAAAAATTAGCCAGGCCTGGTGGCATGTGCCTGCAATCTCAGCTACCCAGGAGGCTGAGGCAGGAGAATTATTGAAACCTAGGAGGCAGAGACCAAAGTGAGCTAAGATCACACCACTGCACTCCAGCCTGGGCAAGAGAGCAAGATTCCACGTCAAAAAAAAAGAAGATACATATAGATATATAAAATAACATACATGTATTACAGTAATTAGCAGAAAGAGTAAAACTCAAAATTGTTGAAAGTAGTTGTCTCTATGGATGTCTTAGTCCATTTGGGCTGCTATAACAAAATACTGTAAATGGAGCAGTTTATAAACAACAGAAATTTATTTCTTATAGTTTCAGAGGCTGAAAAGTTCTAGTTCAAGGCACTGGCAAAATGGTCTGGTGAAGGCCAACTCTGGCTCATAGATGGAGCCTTCTCACTGTGTCTTCACATGATGGAAGGGGCAAGGCAGCTGTCCCAGGCCTCTTTTATAAGGGCACTAATCTTTTAAAAAGGCTCTGGGACAGGCGTAGTGGCTCATGTCTGTAATCCCAGAGCTTTGGGAGGCTGAGGTGGGAGGATTGCTTGAGGCCAGAAATTTGAGACCAGTCTGGGCAGCATTATCGAGAGCCTTTCTAGCAAAAAATTAAAATTAGCTGGGCATAGTGGTGTGCACCATAGTCCTGGCTACTTGAGAGGCTGAGGCTGGAGGATTGCTTGAGCCCAGGAGTTTGAGATTTCATTGACTTGATTGTGCTACTGCACTCTGGCCTAGGAGGCAGAGTGAGACGCTGTCTCAAAAAGAAGAAAGAAAACAAGGGATGGGAAGAGGGGGTGTGCTCTGCTCTCATGACCTAATCAACACCCACCTCCTAATACTCTAATAGGTTCACACCTCCTAATATCATCACTTTGGGGGTTAGGATTTCAACATATAAATTTGGAGGGTACACAAACATTGAGACCACAGAAGTGAGTATCACTGGGTTGGGGCAAAAAGGATACTTCTGATTTTCATCTTATACTTTTTGAACTTTTTTGGTTTTGCCATATTTCTATATTACCACTATGATTAAAGAAGCCTAGGTTAATTTAAAAAACAAAATATCTATACCAGAAGCTGCTCTGATGATAGTAAGCTTATATTCATGGGGTTCTCTTCATTCCAGAAAAAAATTAATAAGCGTTGCATTTCATGCCCATTAGTGCTCATTAAGTTTTTAGACCTATTGGTGAGTGCTGAGGTCCTTAGAGCTCATGCAGGTTTCCTCAGCTTCATTTCTCCTCAACAACAGCACTTAGTAAAGGGTAATATATTCTTTTGCAAAATCTTCCTAAGAGGAAAATAATTGCCAAGAGCTTCAAATATCACTAATACGAAGACACATTAAGCTGTAAATATCCCTCAGAAAATGATAAAAATGACAAAATGAGTAAAATCCTATCCTGATTTTTGTATCCAGCTGTGTCTCATTTATTTCACCAGGAAGTTCTATGTCTGCCAATCTACCTAGACCCTATTTTCAATCCACAAAATAGATAAGGAACCTAGAAAAAATTGTGTTTTGTTCTGTTAATTCACTTGAATCAACAGGGAAAATGACTTGCCCAAATCATGCCACTGATCTTTGGCAAATGCTTAACTGGAAATCAGGCCTCTTCTGATATATCCCAAGCTCACAGGTTCTGATGCCATGGGCTCTGATTCTTCCATGCTGTGTGAGTATGCACAGGTCACTCAACTTCTCCTGGCCTCAGTGTTCTTACCTGTAAAATGAAGTTGTAGTATTAGAGTAACACAAATTTAGCCCTCGTTGTTCCTGATGGTAGCTATGTTTTTCAGTGGGAGTAATGTAGGTCTCACAAGGCTCGGCAACTTGGTGAGTTTCACCCGGCAAGGCAATCCTGAGCCTTGCACACATATTCACTTTACATTCTGACTCATCTGAATAGGCTCAGCTTAATGTAGCCAAAAAAAAAAAAAACAAAAAAATCCACAGATGTGACAGCCTGAGGAATCCAGCTACAAGGAAACTCAGTTGATAGGACCCAGTTTAGCTAAAATTTGCTTAATCACAACAACAAAAACAATCTAGGAACCCTAACACTCCTTAAAAAACAAAAAGCAGGCCGGTCATGGTGGTTCATGCCTGTAATCCCAGCACTTTGGGAGGCTGAGGCAAGTGAATCAAGAGGTCAGGAGTTTGAGACCAGCCTGGCCAACATGGTGAAACCCCATCTCTACTAAAAATACAAAAAAATTATCTGGGCATGGTGGCAGGTGTCTGTAATCCCAGCCCAGGGAGGCTGAGGCAGGAGAATCCCTTGAACTTGGGAGGCGGAGGTTGCAGTGACAGTGAGCCGAGATCGCACCGCTGCACTCCAACCCGGGTGACAGTGCGAGACTGTCTCAAAAAAAAAAACAAAAAAACATGCAGATTTATTAAGCTAATAGGTTTTGGTAAAAGGTCATGATCATTTTCAATTCTGCATGAATCAGTGGATTACAAAGTGCAGAACAAGCTCAGTATTAAACCCGTTTGTTGTTAATGATGCTAAAGAATCCTTGGAACTCCTAGAAAGCCAACATGTCACTGTGGCCTCTAGAGTTAGACATTCAAAACCAGAAGGAACTTTAGAGATCACCTAACACATTCATTTTATAGAAGACAGAAGGAGGACCACCAGAGCAAGAGTGACTTAGCCAAGTTCACATTTATCTGGGGCAGAGCCAAGATTAAAGGTCAGGCTTCTCGACTCCTAGCTCAGTGGATATTCCTCGTGTGAAATGCTAAAGGCTGAAGCCCTGGGTAAAGCCAGATTCACTCATTATGATCAAGGTAAGCCTGAAATAATTCAACAAGAAATGTTGGAAGGCCAATATGCAAACACCATACCAGCAGCTGTAGGAGACATCTGAGGGGACATGAAATAGAAAACGCATTTGAGATAGCCAAGAGTGTGAGCAGTGGGCTACAGCACCAGACCCCAGGAGTTTATAGAATCAAGGGAAACTTTCCCAAGAGGGAAAATACATTGTATTTCCCACAATGGGAAATATACTTTTAAGGCCAGGCGCAGTGGCACGTGCCTGTAATCCCAGCACTTTGGGAGGCCGAGGTGGGTGGATCACCAGGTCAAGAGATCGAGACCATCCTGGCCAACAGGGTGAAACCCTGCCTCTACTAAAAATACAAAAATTAGCTGGGTGTTGTGGTGCACGCCTGTAGTCCCAGCTACTCGGGAGGCTGAGGCAGGGTAATTGCTTGAACCCAGGAGGTATAGGTTGCAGTGAGCCAAGATCACGTCACTGCACTCCCACCTGGTGACAGAGTGAGACTCCATATGTGTATATATGTATATATATATATATATATTTTTTTAAGTGGCTTTATAAAAGACACATATACCAACCAGGTGCGGTGGCTCACGCCTGTAATCCCAGCACTTTGGGAGGCTGAGGCAGTGGATCATGAGGTCAGGAGATCGAGACCATCCTGGCCATGGTGAAACCCCATCTCTATTGAAATACAAAAAATTAGCCAGGCATGGTGGCGCTTGCCTATAGTCCCAGCTATTCAGGAGGCTGAGGCAGGGGAATTGCTTATATCTGGGAGATGTAGGTTGCAGTGAGCTGAAATCATGCCACTGCACTCCAACCTGGTGAAAGTGCAAGACTCCGTCTCAAAAAAAAAAAAAAAAAAAAAAAAGGGACACATCTACCACAAGAGGTGTTTTTTTTGTTTGTTTTTGAGACAGAGTCTCACTCTGCCGCCCTGGCTGGAGTGCAGTGGCGTGATCTTGGGCACTGCAACCTCTGCCTCCTGGGTTCAAGCTCACAACTGTTATCCCAGCACTTTGGGAGGCTGAGGCCAGAGGATTGCTTAAGCCTAGGCATTTGAAGCTGCAGTGAGTATGACAGCACCACTGCACTCCAGCCGGGGTTACAGAGCAAGACTCTTATCTCAAAAAAAGAAAAAAAAAAGAAAAGAAATATTTTTTACATGTTTAACCTTGCAAACAGATGCTAATGAGAAATCTTTTTAAAATCCTCCACCTTGGCAAATATTTTTTAAAATAACAACATCCAATATTAGTGCAGGGCAGGGACACCTATCTCACTCTTGGTTTGGTATCAATCGGCACAATTTCTCCAGAGGCCAATTCAACAATATGTATCAAAGCCTCAAAATCACTCATAATCTTTGGCAAAGTAGTTCCACATCGAAGAACATCTTCAGTGATTGGCCAGGCATGGTGGCTCACGCCTGTAATCAGCACTTTGGGAGGCCGAGGCCAATGGATTACTTAAGATCAGGAGTTCAGGACCAGTCTGGCCAACATGGTAACACCCCGTCTCTACTAAAAATCCAACAATTTGTCAGATGTGGTGGCATGCACCTGTGCCCAGGTATTTAGGAGGCTGAGGCAGGTGAATCACTTGAACCTGGGAGATGGAGGTTGCAGTGAGCTGAGATCGTGCCACTGCACTCCAGCCTGAGCGACAGAGCAAGACTCCGTCTCAAAAAAAAAAAAAAGGTCTTCAGTGATAATCACTCTGGTCAGAACAAAGGCGCAGGCTGCAATGAGTCAGTGGTGGTTTGGTACGATTTAGCGCAGCCTGGTTAGAGGGTTAGTGACTGTGCCTTCAGGGCCCTTTGAAGGTCCCTTGGGAAAACCCAGGGCCGCTGATGCAAAGTGGGCTGTGCTCTACCACTAAGGAATAATGTTTTGCTGCCATCTGGTGTTCTCCCAGGTAACTGCACCCACCACAGAGAAAAGCTCTCCGAGTTAGCACAAATAGGCCCTTTCCTCTGTTCTCCCCTACCCGGGATCACCTGGGTCTCGCTCTGTCACCCAGGCGGGAGTTTAGGGTTCACTGCAGTCTCAATATCCTGGGCTCAAGCAATCTTCCCACTTCAGCCCCCACGTAGCTGGAACTACAGGGGTGCACCACCACGCCCTGCTAATTCTTTTATTTTTTGTAGAGATGGGGTCCTGCTATGTTGCCTAGGCTGGTCTCAAACGCTGGAGCTCAAGCCAACCGCCCACCTTGGCTTCCCAAAATGTTGGGATTACAGGCGTGAGATTGCACCATTGCACTCCAGCCTGGGCAACAAGAGCGAAACTCCACCTAAAAAAAAAAAATTGCCGGGCGCGGTGGCTCACGCCTGTAATTCCAGCACTTTGGGAGGCCGAGGCGGGCGGACCACAAGGTCAAGAGATCAAGACCATCCTGGCCAACAGGGTGAAACCCTGTCTCTACTAAAAATTCAAAAATTAGCTGGGCGTGGTGGCGTGGGCCTGTAGTCCCAGCTACTCGGGAGGCTGAGGCAGGAGAATTGCTTGAACCCGGGAGTCGGAGGTTGCAGTGAGCCGAGATTGGGCCACTGCACTCCAGCCTGGCGCCTGGCGGCAGAGTGAAACTCCGTCTCAACAAAGAAACAAACAAACAAAAAACAGGTGTTCTGTTTAAGAAACAAACAAACAAAAAAAACTAATAAAGCATTTACTAGGTTCCACGCATTGTGCTCAGCACTGTACAAGCTTTCCCTTTTTTAGTCCTCATAAGGGCCCCATGAAATAGGTAATTTTATCATCCCCGTTTTACAAATGAGGGAACTAAAATACAGAGAGGCTAGCTAACTTGCCCAAAGTCACACAGCTACTGACTGAGTAGTGGATTAGGACAAAATGGCAGTTTGGCACCAGAGTCGGTACTCTTGACCACATCCTTTGTGAGGAGGATCGAGGGTCTATGTGATGTACTTGGAGAGAACCTCACAGCCCATACAGCAATATCCTCCCCACACCCAGTACATCTGCCCCAAAGAAGCCCATACCAGAACTGGGTTCACCCATGCCCTATAGCAGTCTAATCGGAGTCATGGACAACCACCAGCTCAGGCTAAATCCAATGGAGTTTTTGGGAAAAATCTTTACTTGCAAAATATTTCATATATACAAAAAGATGTCAGAAATAATGTGGTTGGGTGCAGTGATTCATGTCTTTTTTTTTTTTTTTTTTTTAGTCCTTAGAGTCTTGCTCTGTTGCCCAGGCTGGAGTGCAGTGGTATGATCTCGGCTCACTGCAACCTCCACCTCCTGGATTTAAGCAATTCTCTACCTTAGCCTACCAAGTAGCTGGGACTACAGGCGCCCACCACCACACCTGGCTAGTTTCTGTATTTTTAGTAGAGATGGGGTTTCACCATATTGGCCAGGCTGCTCTCAAACTCCTGACCTTGTGATCTGCCTGCCTGGTACTTCCAAAGTACTGAGATTACAAGTGTGAGCCACAGTGCCCAGCTGACTCACGCCTTTAATCCCAGCACTTTGGAAAACCAAAGTGGGAGGATCGCTTGAGCCCAGGAGTTTGAGACCCCCTGGTGAGACCTCATCTCTACAAGAAATTTAAAAATTAGTTAGCTTTGGTAGCATGAATCTGTAGTCCCAGCTACTCAGGAGGCTGAGGTGGGTGGATAGATTGAGGCTGGCAGGTAGAGCCATGATCGTGACACTGTACTCCAGCCTAGGTGACAGAGCAAGACTTTGTCTCAAAAAAAAAAAGTTTTCATAGTAGTGGCGCATCAGTAATGAGTTTGAACCCTGACAGTTCACTGGCTTGTTTTCTACCATTGTTATTAACACATGCGGAAAACCAAGTGGGATATGAATGCACTGAGATTTTTACAGCAATCCTGCCCCTTCCTAGAGTAAACCTGCCCCCACTAACTACAGTTAATTGTGTCCTGCTGGACACATCTGCAGTTTGGGTAGCAAAGCAGTTGGTTCATAGTGGAGCTGGGAAAGAGTCTAGATTATTTGTTATGGTCTAAGAAAGTAGTGGATAAATAATTAGCTGGGCATGGTAGCTCTTGTCTGTAGTCCCAGCTTCTTGGGAGGCTGAGCTGGGACAATTGCTTGAGCCCAGTAGTTTGAGACTTGCAGTGAGCCCTGATCATGCCTTGCACTCCAGCTGGGGTGACAGAGAGAGACCCTGTCTCAAAAAAAAAAAAAAAAAAAAAACCAAGAAGGTAGTGGCTCCTGCTGGGGATCAGAAAGCAATAACCCAAAATATGGCTCCTTGGCATACTGTGAATTAAAGGAAAATAGGAAGCCTCAGGAGCAGCCTCAAAAGCAAAGACTCTCTCTTCCCATATCCTGCCCTCCTCTCTTCCTGCCCCTTTCTCCTCCAAAGGGAGTCACAGAAAACAGAATTTCTTTTCCCCGAGGGAGGTAATAGAAACCAGAATATCTTTCCAAAACAAGCCATACCAGTCTGAGAAACATGGCAAAATCCCATCTCTACAAAAAAAATAAATAAATAACAACAACAAAAGAAAAAATTAGCTGGGCATGGTGGCATGCACCTGTGGTCCCAGCTACTTGGGAGGCTCCATGGAGAGGGAGGATCGCTTGAGCCTGGGAGGTTGAGGCTGCTGTGAGCCATGATTGCACCATCACACTCCAGCCTTGGCAGCAGGGCGAGACCGTCTCAAAAACAAAAACAGTAACAACAAAAAAGCAAGCTATAAAACCTAGAAATATTACTCTAACTTTCCCCCGCCCTTCTGTGCATGAGCTGGCCATAAAGAAATTATCTGACCTACCTTATCTAACAGTAGGTCATAAGACTCTCATTCCAGAGGGGTTCTGCCCCATACCCAGGAGGAAGGAATGCTGCACAGAAAGGCCAGGAAGAATCTGGACAGGCCTTGCTGGGTTTCCCTACTTGGTCCATTATTATCAGATCATACTCTTTTTGTCCAATGACATTTCTATACAGTTGTCCAGTCTTCATATATATATATATATATTTTTTTTTTTTGAGACATGATCTCACTCTGTCACCCAAGCTGGAATGCCGTGGTACCTAAGCAGAAAAATAGTTTTCCCTGGGTCTTTGGATTCTTCATATCTGAAGCCTGCTGAGTCACATAAAACTTGGATTGACTACATTTGCTATGCTTTTCTCTTGTTATCCTATCTTTTTTCACAGGGGTGCTGGCCATGACCTTTATAATGGGTGAGGAAAGGTTTCACTTCCTTCTGCCCCTACAGTCCCAGCCAAAGCTGTGAACCCTCAGGACTCGGGGGGGTTATTAAAGGAGGGGGAAGCCCAATGTTCAGCCAGCATTACTTCTAAAGCAGTTATTAACCTGGGGTCCACTGGCTCCTAAGCAAGTCTGTGAATGTCCTGAAGTCATACACAAAGTTTCATGTGAGTGCCTTTTTCCCCCTAGGGAGAGGGCCCATTCCACATCTTTTATCTGATTTTCCAACTGGTCTGACTTTCCACAAAGAATGATCGTTCTTATAAATCAGGAGTTTGCTAACAGCACACAGGCCAAATCTAGCTCAATGCTGGATTTTGTACAACCCACAAGCCAAGGTTTTTATATTTTTAAATGGTTGAAACAATCAAAAGGAAAATAATAATTCATGACACATGAAAATTATATGAAATTCAAATCTCAAATCTGTGTCCAAAAAGTTTTCTTGGAGTGCAATCATGCTTATTGGTTTACAGACCGTCAGCTGCTTTTGTGTTATGAGGGCAGAGTTGAATAGTTACAACAGAGCATATGGCTTGAAAAGCCTAAAATATTGCCTATGTGGCCCTTTTCCAAAAATGTTTACTAACCCTTGCCAAAGATGGACTAGATAACACATCTTGTGACTATATACGTACCTCTATTATTTACTTCGGTGTAGATGTCATTATGATTAATAAAGTTTAAAATTTTTTTTTTTTTGAGATGGAATCTTGCTCTGTCACCAGGCTGGAATGCAGTGGCATGATCTTGGCTCACTGCAATCTCTGCCTCCCGTGTTCAAGCAATTCTCCTACCTCAGTCTCCCAAGTACTGGGAATATACGTGTGCACTACCACACCCGACTCATTTTTGTATTTTTAGTAGAGACAGGGTTTCACGATGTTGGCCAGGATGATCTTGATCTCCTGACCTCGTGATCCGCCTGCCTTGGCCTCCCAAAGTGCTGGAATTACAGGCATGAGCACCCAGCCAAATTCATTCTAAGATAATTCATGTAGTAGTCATTAGTTTTTTTAACCTTCTCACTCTGTTATAGAATTCCTACCATGTGAGTCTTGCTGGGGGACAGAGTCCACCTCCCCACATCAAAGATCACATTACCTTTTCTCCTGCCTTCTTGGCAGCCAGGACATGGACATGTGACTTGAGATCAGCCGACTAGAGATCTCACCTAGGACTAGGAAGCTGGAGTGAGTCACACAAAAAAGAGAAATCATTCTGGTAGTAGTGGAGAAAACAGAAGACACATCTAGCTTACAGGAGCGGCACGGCCAGCAATTCAGGTGACTCCTCTAGCAATGATCCACTTGGAGTTGCACATCAGTAGCACCCTCACTAGACACTTCCTAAGGCAAAGTTTTGTCTTTGGTCCTGCTGCCTGGCTTCTGTTTCCACTTGGCCAGAACTAGCTCAGGCACTAGGTAAGACAGGCTCAATCACTCACTGCCTGGAGCAGACAGAAGCTGCAGGTGTAAGGTGATAAGTATGAACTCCAGGAGGACAAACAATGGCTGATTTATCTCTGTGTCCTCAGCACCCAAGAAAGTGCCTGAGTCCAGAATTTGGAAGCTAGGCAGTTCTGGCTCAGGAGTTTACTCACATGGTTTGCAAATTGGCACTGGTTGTTGTTGGGAGGCCTCAGTTGCACTCCATGTGGAATTCTCCACAGGAGTTCTCATGACATAGTGACTGGATCCCCACAGAATGAGCAATCCAAGAGACTAAGGTAAAAGCAGCAATACCTTTTATGATCTAGCCTCAGAAGTCAACTACTGTCACTTCTGCCATTCTTTATTAATCACACCCATCAGCCCTAATTCAATATGGAAGGCAATTCTACAAGGGCGTGAATACCAGGAAGTGAGGGGCCCATGTTGGAGGCTGCTATACTTCACATGACCATTTACCCCTAAAACAAACCAAATGAACTACAAATACAGTGAAGGCCATACATTCAGGTTGGTTTAATCAAAACCTCTTTGATGGACTTCTTGATCTTCAAAATTGTGATTGCCATCTGGCCCTCTCCACATTTGTTCCTTATCTATGAAGGGGTCCAGGATTCTCCTTGGAAGGAAGGTAGGCCCAATCTTAAGGATGCCTTTTGGTTCTCAGATCTCTGATTCTACAAAATAATCAGCAAAAATAAAGCTTTGAAGATATCTTTCAGGAGTTAACATTTACACTGGAATTTACAATTCAATAAAAACAGTGAGTCATTACAAGAATCATCTGCTTATTTATTTTACAGAGTAATGATTTAAATTGAGTACATTTGGGCACAGTAGATATTTGACATGAAAAGCAGTTGTATCAGACTGAGCATAAGAAATATAGCAACTCATCTTAAATGTAATAACTAGAAAATATTATTCTGTCTGATCATTTAAGTGTTACAAATCCTGAGAATGTTATACACTGAACAAATTAGGTACTACCTTATAATTAAATCTTGCTTGGAAAGAATCCTTTAAAAAATGCTCTGAGGTACCAAATCACCTATGTATTAAACGAGAGTCTTTGACATTATACAAAGAGTTTAAACAAATATATCAAACAGTGACAGGCCAGTGGCTCTTAAAGCAGCTATCAGTCAGGTTCAAGGACACATTGTTCCACAATTTCCCGTAAATTGGGGTTTTCCATTGCAGCTGCCACTCGCTCTTTGTCATTTATCTGCTTATTGACTGAAAAATACACAGACAAAAGTTAGCAGAAGAACTGTGTCAATATACAGCACCAGACAGTATTTTTTATTAGCCTGCTGAAACAAAAAATTTAACTCCTTGAGAACTTGAAGTCATTTTTGGCTAATTACTCATAATTTCTCATCTAGAAGGCAGACTTAAGAGAAAAATGTCTACTATAATTCTACTACTTACCACATCTAGTGGTAATCATCTTTCTAGTCTTTGTCCATATACATATCTTTATACAGTTACATTCAGAGTAAATACAATTTTGAAAATCACTGGGTTTTTTCCCCATAAGCTTATATTTTAATCTACAGGGTTATTTAACATGGTAAAAGTCTTAAGTGTTCTAAACTAATTATGAAGACTGTACTACAATGAACACCTTTAAACATATAGCCTTCTTTTTGGAAATATTCTCAAAAATGGGATTTTTCTTTTTTTTTTGAGATGGAATCTCACTCTGTTGCCCAGGCTGGAGTGCAGTGGCACGATCGCAGCTCACTGTAACCCCCACCTCCCAGGTTCAAGTGATTCTCCTGCTTCAGCCTCCTGAGTAGCAGGAACCACAGACACACACCACCACACCCAGCTAATTTTTGTATTTTTTAGGAGAGACAAGGTTTCACCATATCGACCACGTGGGTCTCAAACTCCTGACCTCGTGATTCACCCGCCTTGGCCTCCCGAAGTGCTGGGACTACAGACGTATGCCCAAGAATATGAATATTTTTATGGTTTGATTTATATCATTGATTTACTTCCCAAAATTACTCACCAATTTACATTGTCAACGTCAATATATGAGCTATCAATTTGGCAGCAATACCTGGTACTATTATTATTATTATTCTTTGAGACAGTGGTACAATCATAGCTCACTGTAACCTCCAACTCCTGGGATCAAGAAATCCTCCTGCCTCAGCCTCCCACAGGCATGAGCCATCACACCCGGCTAATTTTCAAATTTTTTTTGTAGAGGCAGGGTCTCACTATGTTGTCCAGGCTAGTCTTGAAATCCCGGCCTCAAACCCCTGGCCTCAAGGCATTCTCTTGTGTTGGCCTCCAAAGTGCTAGGGTTATAGGTGTGAACCATCATGCCCAGGCAATAGCTGCCATTACTTAATAAAAACAAATATACATATAAACATTCATAAAATAGGAGGTGGTAAATGGTTCAATATTATTGTTATAATTTGCATGTCCTTGTCTAATAGGAAAATAGAACATTTTCAATGTGTATATATTAGTTCTTGCATGAATTTCCTGTGCATGTCTCTATTAATCTACCAGATCTTTTTTAATAATTAGTTTGAATGGCTCTTCATATAATAAAGGTATTGTCCCATTACGTTTTCTATAATTAGCTAACAGCACTCTTAACAGAAGAGTTCAAAAGAGAGACATCCATATTTTTAATGTGGATTGACTTTTCTGGGATGCTGCTAAAATGTCTCATATAGAAGACAAACACACATACACATTACATATTCCTGTGTAAATAATTTCAATTCAGTTTCTTCTTACTACAATGTAGGCTCCACAAAGGCAGGAATATATCTCAAAAGTTGAACTGTACCCACACATAGAAGGCTCTTAGTAAATATTTACTAAACGAAAAACAGGAATCATAAGACTTAATACTATTGCTGTTGTAAAATCCTATAATTTGAGGAATTTCAAAAGGATAGCCTGAGTGGATTTAGGGTACCTAAACTCTTATTTTTTTAATCAGAGGTAGAAGCCCTCAGCTCATGGGGTTTAAAGAAATTTAGCTCATTGTGTGGTGGCCCATGCCTGTAATCCCAGCACCTTGGGAGGCTGAGGTGGGCGGATCACGAGGTCAGGAGTTCTAGACCAGCCTGGCCAACATGGTGAAACCCCATCTCTACTAAAAATACAAAAATTAGCTGGATGTGGTGGTGCATGCCTGTAGTCCCAGCTACTTGGGAGGCTGAGGCAGGAGAATTGCTTGAACCCAGAAGGTGGAGATTGCGGTTGCAGTGAGGTGACATCATGCCAGTGCACTCCAGCCTGGGCAACAGAGCAAGACTCTGTCTCAAAAAAAAAAAAAAAAAGAAAGAAATTTAGCCCACAAAGAGTGTAATAATCTACATGTCTGAAACTATAGCTAGGACATGATTTTAACAGTTTTCATGACAGTAACCTAAAAAGTTTCCTGGATGGGCTATTCCTCTGGAAGCAGCAGGGTTCCCTGCTTCCCTCTCTACAGCTCTCATCTATGTAGGAGATTTTGTGTGTCTTTCTCCAGCCCTGGGTATGCCTTTCTGAGTCTTCTGGGTATCTATCTGACTGTTTCTCTTACTCCATTATCAATCATCTCTTTCTTCCATTCCGCTGATGAAACTTACGTACAAATGCCTTTTAAATGTATTTCTCATTACTTGCGCTCTATCATTTGTAGATTTAAAACATTGAAATTCTGTTTTTAATTTAACACATGGATCATACAGAACGTTTTGTCGCCAGGCGCGGTGGCTCAAGCCTGTAATCCCAGCACTTTGGGAGGCCGAGACGGGTGGATCACGAGGTCAAGAGATCGAGACCATCCTGGTCAACATGGTGAAACCCCGTCTCTACTAAAAATACAAAAAACATTAGCTGGGCATGGTGGCGCGTGCCTGTAATCCCAGCTACTCAGGAGGCTGAGGCAGGAGAATTGCCTGAACCCAGGAGGCGGAGGTTGCGGTAAGCCGAGATGGCGCCATTGCACTCCAGCCTGCGTAACAAGAGTGAAACTCCGTCTCAAAAAAAAAAAAAAAAAAAAAAAAAAAGAACGTTTTGTCTTTTGCTTTTCCCAAACCCCACTTCGGCCATTTTTAAGTAGCTACTGAGTGACTTCTCTCTGTAGGCCAGAGGTTCTGTATATAAAAAAGTTTCTCTACCCCCGTTCTAATATACTAACCCAGAGAGACAGCACCTACCCCAAGGCTCACTAAAGCTCTGCTTGCTAGACCCAATTTCAAGTACACAGCTCTCTTATCCTGCCACCAAAGAAAAGCAGCCTACTTAGAGCTCATAAGTCAAGGTCCCTAGAGCTGGATATTTACAGATGTGTAGCTAGCCTCTGGCCTAAACCAGTCAACACCCATGAGCTCTAATGCACTCGGAGTCCCACTGCAAAAATTCCTTCCCTGAAATGCCTAGGTTTCTCTACCTAGGAAAGAAGAGCTAATAACTAATTGTGTACTTTTTTTTTTTAAAGTAACCCAGTAGATACTTGGCTGGTAGAAGAATCCAATATCCAAGAAAAAATACTATCTGAAGTTGTTTTTCAATTATATTTCAACGTCACTTACTGTCTTCTTCTGTTGAGTGGGTTCCTTCAGAAATGTAGATTTCCAACTAGAAAGGGAAAAAGAAAGTCAAAGAAAAAACATTAGAGCATTCTAAGATGAGAGGGTGAAGTGGAATGTATAGTGAATCAAACATCTAGGGATGAGGGTCCAAAACCGGGAGTCTTGCTGTGTTCACCAAGCTGGAGTGCAATGGCAGGATCTCGGCTCACTGCAATCTCCACCTCCCAGGTTCAAGCAATTCCCCTGCTTCAGCCTACTGAATAGGTGGGACTACAGGCACGTACAACCACGCCTGGCTAATTTTTTTTTGTATTTTAGTAGAGACGAGATTTCACCATGCTGGCCAGGATGGTCTTGATCTCCTGACCTCATAATCCACATTCCTTGGCCTTCCAAAGTGCTGGGATTACAGGCATGAGCCACTGTGCCCGGCCTTTTTTTTTTTTTTTTTTTTTTTTTTTTGAGATGGAGTCTCATTCTGTCACTCAGGATAGAGTATAGCAGCGCAACCTCAGCTCACGGCAACCTCCACCTCCTGGGTTCAAGCGAGTCTCTTCCCTCAGCCCTCAGCCTCCCAAGTAGCTGGAATTACAGGCGCACACCACCATGCTCAGCTAATTTTTGTATTTTTTTTTTTTTTAGTAGGGATAGAGTTTCACCATGTTGGCCACACCGGTCTCAAACTCCTGACCTCTAGTAATCCACCCACCTCAGCCTCCCAAAGTGTTGGGATTACAGGCATGAGCCAACATGACTGGCACCCCCCAATCCTGTTTCTAACATCAGAGACTTAGGGACGAATCCTCCATATCCTTCTCTAAAACAAGGGCTGAAATGAGTAGGATTTTTTATTTTGGTCACCTAGGAATGGCCTACAGGTGGTACTTCCATTAATTTTTTTTTTAATTCTTTCCCAAGGTAGAAATTTTTTTTTTTTGAGATGGAGTTTCGCTCTTGTTACCCAGGCTGGAGTGCAATGGCGCGATCTCGGCTCACCGCAACCTCCGCCTCCTGGGTTCAGGCAATTCTCCTGCCTCAGCCTCCCGAGTAGCTGGGACTACAGGCACGCGCCACCATGCACAGCTAATTTTTTGTAGTTTTAGTAGAGACGGGGTTTCACCGTGTTGGCCAGGATGGTCTCAATCTCTTGACCTCGTGATCCACCCGCCTCAGCCTCCCAAAGTGCTGGGATTACAGGCTTGAGCCACCGCGCCCGGCCTGAAATTTTTTTTTTTAATGAATACACAAAAATACTGTTTTACACAAATAAGATCTCATACATGTTGTTTTACTTAAGAATATCTCTCTTCTGCACTTTACTTCTTCCCAACTCAGTATCTAAACTTCCTCCTGCCCTGCCACTGACTCAGGAAATCTACAATAACAATCTAGTGTAGTTTCTTCCATATTGTTCTCTACCCACATAATCTAACACAGATTTTACACACACACACCCAAATACCAAAGTTGGATGTTTCTTTACATTGCTCGTTTTACAAAAATGGGATCACGATACACAGCTTTTAGCATCCTCCTTTTCTCATTCATTATTATCTTGCTAAATTTATTCTCAAGTATGATACTGGTTAAGCTACCCCTTCTGGCCCTGCTGCACCCCTACACATGAGCTACCCTCCAAGACCCAGAGCTTTAGAGACAACCTACAAAATTATTGCAAATCCTGTGGTAGAAAGAGTATGCTGTCATAAAGACTTCTACTTTCCAGAGAACATTGAAACATATGAACTAATTTGTATTTACTTATTTACTACTGAGATAAATATTTCTCATGAGAAAAATCATAACTTATTATTATAGCTAAACGGAACCTTAAAGATCATGGCACGATCTTGGCTCATGACAGCCTCGACTTCCTGGGCTCAGGTGATCCTCCCACCTCAGTTCCCACACTCCCACCTCTCTCCATCCCCATCTCTATTTTTTTGTAGAGATAGGGTTTCGCCATATTGCTCAAGCTGGGCTTGAATTCCTGAGCTCAAGTGATCTGCCTATCTTGGCCTCCCAAAGTACTGAAATTATAGGCATGAGCCAATGCACCTGGCCCCAATCTATTTAAAAACAAAACAAAACAAAACAAAAACACCTTTCCCCTAGTGGCAAAACACTCTTATTCTAGACCTCAAAGCAACAGACATAGAATCACTCTATACTGATTTACTTCAGTTTAAAATTATACAGGACTCATTATTCTAAAAACGGTAAAGGGGAGGAAGCAGCATTTATGCAGCTATTCCTATAGGACCTATACCTCAGGGTAACCAAACAGTTGGTGAGGGTAGCTGTCACCAATAATGGGACAAACTGAATTTATAGGCATCTGATGTGATGCAATGAGGACAAATTTATTTGGTATTCTTGCCTAAAACGCATAACCTGAATCTAACCAGGAAACATCAGGAAACTCTATTTGAAGGACAATCTATAAAATATCTGGTCTACATTCTTCAAAAATATCAAGATTATGAAAGACAAAGGCTAAGGAACTACTCCAAATTAAACGAGACTAAAGAGACATGACAACCAATGCAATGTGTGATGGAGAAGAGACAGGAGGAGGGACCGCCGTGAAGGATATTACTGGATGACAGGGGAAATTTGAATACATGCTACAGATTAGATGCCAGTATGTATCAATGTCCTGGTTTTGAAATTTGAACTGTAGTAATGTAAGAGAATGTCCTTGTTTTCAGGAAATACATCCTATAGTATTTAGAGTAAGGGGGCATTACATTTGTACTCAAATGTTTCCAAAAAATGTGTGTGTGTGTGTGTGTGTGTGTACATATATGAAGAGAAATTAATGATAAAGCAAATATGGCAAAATGTTAACAATTAGTGAATCTGAATCTGGGTGAAGGATATATGGAATTTCTTTGTACTGTTCTTCACTATTTTATTTATTTCGTTTCATTATTTTCACTCCAAATAAAAAGTTAAACATTATAATTAAAACAGTTAAAAATGGAAAACAGAATAAAATTTACAGGGCATCATAAACCACTAGTATAATTCATCAATTTACTCAATTTAAGACATATTTATTGAGCTCCTGCTTATGTATAAGCAGGGACACAGAGATGTACCATATATGAATTTTGACCTCAAGAAGCTGACAATTGGTCAGGCATGGTAGCTCATGCCTGTGATCCTAGCTCTCTGGGAGGCTGAGCTGGGTGGATCACTTGAGGTCAGGAGTTTGAGACCAGCCTGGCCAACATGGCAAAGACCCATCCCTAATAAAAATACAAAAATTTAGCCAGGCATGGTGGCATGTGCCTGTAATCCCAGCTACTTGGGAGGCTGAGGCAAGAGAATCTCTTGAACCTGGGAGGCGGAGGCTGCAGTGAGCCAAGATAGCACCACTGCATTCCAGCCTGGGTGACAGAGCAAAACTCCGTCTCAAAAAAAAAAAAAAAATGCTGACAGTCCAGGAGGGAAGATGAAAAATAAATAGAATACAAGTTAGAAAATGATACTCTCTACATCAGAAGACAAAGAAAGAGCTATGGGGCCAAGCTATGGGAATTCAAAAAAATAAATAGCTTTTGTTATAGAAATCAGGACTGGTAGGCCGGGCGCAGTGGCTCACACCTATAATACCAGCACTTTGGGAGGCCGAGGCGGGTGGATCACGAGGTCAAGAGATCGAGACCATCCTGGGCAACATGGTGAAACCCTGTCTCTCTAGTAAACATACAAAAAAAAAATTAGCTGAGCACGGTGGCACGCGCCTGTAGTCCCAGCTACTTGGGAGGCAGGAGAATTGCCTGAACCCAGGGGGCGGAGGTTGCGGTGAGCCGAGATCGCGCCATTGCACTCCAGCCTGGGTAACAAGAGTGAAACTCCGTCTCAAAAAAAAAAAAAAAAAAAAGAAAAGAAATCAGGACTGGTAGTATGGAAAGGTAAATACAAAAAATAAAGATTAAAAAAAGAGAAAAAATTTTTAAAAGATAAATCAAAATTAATTTTAAAAAAGAGAAAGAAATCAGAACTGACATCATGGAAAATAAAAAAGTAATTAATTAAGCCTTAAAACAAGTGTAGAATTTGGCCAGGCACAGTGGTTCATGCCTGTAATCCCACACTTTGGGAGGCTACGACAAGACAATCATTTGAGCCCAGAAGTTTGAGACTAGCTTGGGCAACAAAGAGAGACCTCATCTCTACCAAAAATTAAGAACAAATTAGCCAGGCATGGTGGCGCACCTGTAATCCCAGCTACTTGGGAGGCTGGGATGGGAGGATCACTTGACCCTGGGAGATTGAGGCTGCAGTAAGCAGTGATCACACCACTGAACTCCGGCCTGGAAGAGCAAGGCTCTGTCTCAACACCAAACAAAAAAGATGTGTAGGATTTGAACGTATGAGATGGGAGGAAGGGAAATCCAAGTAGATAGGTAACTCTGTGTAAAGGCTAGGTAAAGCAAGGTAGAGAAGGCAATTACAGGAGACAGTAAGGGACAAGGCTGAATCATCCATGAGCTATAGCCAATTACCATGAATTAACTGTGATATCCATATTCTTGCCCAATAGTAAGGTTAAAAACATCTTCCTTAGATATCACACCGAAAGCACAAGTAAAAAAATTAAAAACAAATTAGACTTTATCAAAATTTAAAACTTTTGGCCAGGTGTGGTGGCTCACGCCTATAATCCCAGCACTTTGGGAGGCCGAGGCCGGTGGATAACAAGGTCAGGACAGAGACAATCCTGGCCAACATGGTGAAACCCCGTTTTTACTAAAAACACAAAAATTAGCCAGGTGTGGTGGTGGGCGCTCAGTCCCAGCTACTTGGGAGGCTGAGGCAGGAGAACCACTTGAATGCGGGAGGCGGATGTTGCAGTGAGCTGAGATCACACCACTGCACTCCAGCCTGGCAACAGAGTGAGACTCTAAAAATAAAAATAGGGCTGGATACAATGGCTCACGCCTATAATCCCAGCACTTTGGGAGGCCAAGCCGGGAGAATCACAAGGTTGAGATTGAGATCATACTGGCCAACATGGGGAAATCCCGTCTACTAAAAATACAAAAATTAGCTGGGTATGGTGGTACATGCCTGTGATCCCAACTTCTCGGGAGGTTGAGGCAGGAGAATCACTTTAACCTGGGAGGCAGAAGTTGCAGTAAGCTGAGATCATGCCACTGCACTCCAACCTAGTGACAGAGTGAGACTCTGTCCCAAAATAAAATAAAATAAAAATAAATGAAAAAATAAGACATCCTTATTTTAAAATGAGCAAAGGATCTGAATAGACAGCTCTCCAAAGATATACAAATGGCCGAAAAGCACATAAAAAGGTGCTCAACATTATTAGCCATCAGGGAAATGCAAATCAAAACCACCATGACAGCAGGGTTTGGTGGCTAACACCTGTAATCCCAGCACTTTGAGGTGGCCGAGGCAGGCGGATCAATTGAGGCCAAGAGTTCAAGACCATCCTGGCCAACATGGTGAAACCCTGTCTCTACTAACAATACAAAAAAAATTAGCCAGAATGGTGGTACATGCTTATAATCCCAGCTGCTTGGGAGGCTGAAGCATGAGAATCGCTTGAACCCAGAAGGCAGAGGTTGCACTGAGCCAAGATTATGCCATTGCACTCCAGCCTGGGCGACAGATCAAGACTCTGTCTCAAAAACAAACAAAAAAACACTATGAGATATTACTTCACACCCACTAGGATGGCTGTACAAGGATAATAATAAGTGTTAGCAAGGGCATGGAGAAATGGGAACCCTCATACACTGCTGGTAGGAATGCAGAATGGTGCAGTGGCTGTGGAAGACAAACAATTTCTCAAAATGTTAAACACAGAGTTACCATACAACCAGGCAATTCCACTCCCAGGTAGAAAAGAAATGTTTTATATGCCTACACAAAAAGTTATACATTAATGTTTATAGCAGTATTACTCATAATACACAAAAAGTAGAAACCACCTAAATGCCTATCAACTGAATAACCAATAAGCAACTGAGTAACGGACAAGCAAAAACCACTGAACTGGTACACTTTGCATAGGTGAATTGTGTGGTGTGTGGTATTTGAACATATGAGATGGGAAGGAGGGAATTCCAAGCAGATAGGGTACAAAGCTGTTTTATGACAACAAAAACACATCTTCCTTACCTTATGTTTAAATGGTAAACATCGCTGAAGTTTTACTCTTAAGCATAGCCCTGTGGAGGGAGAAGAAAAAACCACCTCCAATTATCTCTTTATTGCTTCTTACTGGTTCTTGAAAAAGCATACAGCTGTGTTTATGAACCCCCAAACAACACAGTCGCTGGAAACAGCTTTGGCTCAATCCAAAGCAGAGCTCCTTTAAGCCTGAAACCACACTAAAAAATTTAACATGTAATCTTACATATTCCTTAGGATAATCCAATGAGCTATTACTAACCCCCTTCTACACATTATTAAACCAAGGTCACAATGTAACTTCCTCAAGGTCACTGAGTTACTATAGTGGCAGATTTGGGATTGGAACCTAAGACCACTGGAAAGCCCAGGCCACTTTTACTACATCAGTTCGCCTTCCAGCAAAAGTCAATTAATTCAGTAAACTTTTTTTTTTTTTTTTTGAGATGGAGTCTCACTCTGTTCTCCAGGCTGGAGTGCAGTGGCGCGATCTCGGCTCACTGCAACTTCCGCCTCTCAGTTCAAGCAATTCTCCTGCCTCAGCCTCCCAAGTAGTTGGGATTAAAGGCACACACCACCACAACCAGTTATTTATTTATTTATTTTTTTGAGATGGAGTTTCGCTCTTGTTGCCCAGTCTGGAGTGCAATGGTGCAATCTCGGCTCCCTGCAACCTCTGCTTCCTGGGATCGAGCTATTCTCCTGCCTCAGCCTCCCAAGTAGCCGGAATTACAGGCATGTGCCACCATGTCTGGCTAATTTTGTATTTTTAGTAGGGACAGTTTCTCTATATTGGTCAGGCTGGTCTTGAATTCCCAAGCTCAGATGATCTGCCCACCTTGGCCTCCCAAAGTGCTATAATTACAGGCATGAGCCACTGCACCTGGCCAGTTAATTTTTTATATTTTTGGTAGAGATGGGGTTTCACCATGTTGGCCAGGCTGGTCTCAAACTCCTGACCTCAAGTGATCCACCCATCTCGGCCTCCCAAAGCGCTGGGATTACAGGGGTGAGCCACCGTGTCCTGTCAATTCATTAAACTTTTTTAAATGCCCCACAACAGGCCAGGCCACCCAAAAATTAAAACCAAGAAAAAGTCATTTGAAAAGGGCCACAAAAAGCCTCTCAAATTTGTAATCCTTTATGCCTGCAAGGTACAAATAGAGCAATTTCTTTAAAACAAGTTCCACTGAAGTTCAGTTTATCATCCCATGCTAAGACACATCAACAACAAAATCTCAAACCACAGCACAACACAACAAGATATAATTGTTAGACTACCTATCTTTTAGGAAGGTGTTCACTTGTTTTTGGTTTTCTAAGTACCATTTGGTTTTCTAAGAGAATTTTTTGAAAAATCCCCAAATACGGAAAAGGATTAGATGAGATATAATGAGGTGGTGGCTGCCACAGGGTCGGTATGTATGTAGGTATGTATTTATTGAGACGAAGTCTCATTCTGTCGCCCAGGCTGGAGTGCAGTGCGTGCTCTGGGCTCACTGTAACCTCCATCTCCCGGGTTGAAGCAATTCTCTTGCCTCAGCCTCCTGAGTAGCTGGGACTACAGGCACATGCTGCCATGCCCGGCTAATTTTTTGTTTTAGTAGAGATGGGGTTTCATCGTGTTGCCCAGGCTGGTCTCGAACTCCGGAGCTCAGGCAATCCACCTGCCTCAGCCTCCCAAAGTGCTGGGATTACAGGCATGAGCCACCATGCCGAGCTGTATTTACTTAATTATTTTTTTGAGACAGAGTCTTGCTCTGTCATCCAGGCCGGAGTGCAGTGGCGTGATCTTGGCTCACTTCAACCTCCACCTCCCAGGTTCAAGAGATTCTCCTGTCTCAGCCTCCTGAGTAGCTGGGACTATAGAAGCATACCACCACACCCGACTAATTTTGGGGGTTTTTTTTGGTTTCTTTTTTTGAGATGGAGTCTCACTCTGTCGCCCAGGCTGCAGTGCAATGGCACGACCTCGGCTACCGCTCAGCTCCCACCACCACTACTACCCACTAATACCATTATAACTATTCATTTATGTATTAATATTATTCAGGTATATGCAATCAAATAAAAATGTATTTTTTTGCCTTTTTTTTACACAAATAAAAGCAAAATGATACTTGCTTTTACTTCTTTTATTTTTTTTTTTTTGGAGACGGAGTCCCACTCTGTCGCCAGGCTGGAGTGCAGTGGCGTGATCTTGGCTCACTACAACCTCCAACTCCCTGGTTCAAGTGATTCACCTGCCTCAGCCTCCCAGGTAGCTGGGATTACAGGCATGTGTCACCACGCCCAGCTAATTTTTATATTTTTAGTAGGGATGGGGTTTCACCATGTTGGCCAGGATGATCTCAATCTCCTGACCTCGTGATCTGCCTGCCTCAGCCTCCCAAAGTGCTGGGATTACAGGTGTGAGCCACTACACCCGGCCCTTACTTTAACTTTTTAACAGTATGTCATAGAGATCTCTCCGTATCAGCACATGCAGAGTTTCTTCATTCTTTTTTTTTATAGCTACATAGTATTCCATTGTTTACATTGATTATTTAATCAATCCCCTACTCATGAACATTTGGTTTGAAATAAAATCCCTTTATAACAGTCATATGTTTAAAGACATTTATTGTACCTGCTAACAAATCCAAAATACTAGGAATCCAGCCTCCTACCAGGACTTCTGCCCAAACTACATAGAAGCCAGTAGAATAGCTGAAAGGAGATGGTGATGGCAGCAATGCTAGTCTGACACCACCCACTTCAACCTCCAGAACTGAGAAAAGGCACTGGCCCACATGCACTCTGCATTAATTGTGGGCATGTAAACCTGGGAGAGGTAGCCTGACATAACTAAAGGAGAAGCAGATTTGGAGTAAAGAGACCTAGGTATGAGCCTTAGTTTCACCATTTCCTGGCTACCTGATTCTGTGTAAGTCACTTAAACTCTCTGAGCTTCAGTTTCCTCATGGGCAAAATGAAAATAACAGTATTTTAATTCACAAGCTAACTGTGAGGACTACAGAAGATGAATACAGGAAAATACTCTGTAAACCATGAAGTGTAATACATACACCATGTGGTTTTTCCATAATTATGCAAGTTGTTATTATGGGTCAATATCAGCAAGAATAATTTAGAATTCATACAAATATACACATATGTACATAAAAACTTACCAATAAGAGTCGCCAAAGAGCAATGAGGTACTGTTGGCGTGAACCTGATAATAACCAGATATTCTTCTTCATTTATCTCCTGAACTTCCACACAACTTTCCGAGACCACTTCCAGTTCTTCTAAAGTACTGGGCTTTTCTGGGTCCCGGATCGTTCTAATCAAATCTAAAGAGGCATCAGAGATAAAATAGTCTATTAAAACATGACCACTCTAAATAAAGATGATTTTGCCAGGCCTAATTTAAGCACTGACTCCTCTCTTTTTTTTTGAGACGGAGTTTCATTCTTGTTGCCCAGGCTGGAGTGCAATGGTGCAATCTCAGCTCACCGCTACCTCCGCCTCCTGTGTTCAAGCCATTCTCCTGCCTCAGGCTCCTGAGTAGCTGGGATTACAGGCATGCGCCACCATGCCTGGCTAATTTTGTATTTTTAGTAGAGAAAGGGTTTCTTTATGTTGGTCAGGCTGGTCTTCAACTCCCAACCTCAGGTGATCCACTCCCTCAGCCTCCCAAGTGCTGGGATTACAGGTGTGAGCCACCACACCTGGCCTAAGCACTGACTTCTCTTACGTTAAAGCAAATACTACAGCACCTCCCAGGTTTCTGACAGAATGTTTCATTACTGCTTTCCTCGTAAGAAAACTGTTTTCTTGGATTATTATAAGACCATATCCAGTTTCTCAAATTGGACATTGCAGAGAAAATATAACAAGAATGGAAAAAGCGTCATGGAAGCTCAAGAGGAAGAAATAACTTTCGGCTTGAAAGAATGTGGTAACAGGCTTCATAGGAGTGGAATGTGAATCAAGCCTTGAAACACAGGTAACATTTCAATATTTGACATTTAAAGTGAAGGAAAGTAGCTGGGCATAGTGGTTCACACCCATAATCTGCACACTTTGGGAGCTCCGAAGTTCAAGACCGGCCTGGGCAACATGGTGAGACCCCACCTATACAAAAAATACACACAAAAATTAGCCAGGTGGGTGATACAGGCCAGTGGTCCCCAATACTCAGGAGGATCACTTGAGCCTAGAAGGCAGAGGTTGCAATGAGAGGCAAGATCATGCCAGTGCACTCCAGCCTGAGTGACAGAACAAGACTCTGTCTCAAAAAAAAAGAAAAAGGCCAGGCATGGTGGCTCACACCTGTAATCCCAGCACTTTGGAAGCTGAGGCAGGCAAATAATCTGAGGTTGGGAGTTCGAGACCAGCCTGACCAACATGGAGAAACCCTGTCTCTACTAATAATACAAAAAAAAAAAAAAATTGGCTGGGCATGGTGGCACACACCTGTAATCCCAGCTACTTGGGAGGCTGAGGCAGGAGAATCTCTTGAACCTAGGAGGCTGAGGTTACAACGAGCTGAGATTGTGTCATTGCACTCCAGCCTGGGCAACAAAGCAAAAACTGTCTCAAAAAAGAAAAAGAAAGAAAGAAACTGATGCCTGGGCCCCAATTCCGGAGACTCTGATTTAATTGGTTTGCTGGCCTTTGAGTTTTAAAAACTCCTCAGGTTGTTCTTAGGTGCAACCCAGTGTGAGAATCAGTGGTATAAAGAAAAACAGACCCAACAGATCCATGCAAAGCACCTAATTTAGGGATCAGAATGAGAAATAAATGCAAAAAGAACTAGAGAAGGGAAGAGAAGGATGGTTAATAATATTAAATGCTGCAGAAAAATTCAGGCTGATGACAGCTAAAACAAGTCTTTCATTTGTCACCCCGTCAGCTGTAAGAAAACAATTTCAGTAGAGAGGGGGAGGGCTGAAGCCAGCTTGCAAAAGGGGAAGCAAGTGGGAACTGAAAATGTCTTCCTAGGGTCTTGGCTGGGAAGGGAGGAACAGAGAAAGGATAGTGGCTTTATAAGGAACCTAGAACAATGACAAGGATAAAGGAAGCTTTGAGAAGATAAATTGAATATATAAGTAGGGAGGAGAGGAGACTGGTAAAATAAGCAGAAGGGGATGGGATTAATTATGTAGGAGTCTAGGTTGGCCTTGGAGAAATAGGATTTCCTTCTTACCCTGAGGCTGGAGAAAGAGATAAAGGAAAAGACAACAATAAAGAGAAATGGTGATGGGAGGCTGAGGCAGGCAAATAATGAGGTCAAGAGATCGAGACCATCCTGGCCAACATGGTGAAACCCCGTCTCTACTAAAAACACAAAAATTAGCCGGGCATGGTTGCACATGCCTGTAGTCCCAGCTACTCGGGAGGCTGAAGCAGGAGAATTGCTTGAACCTGGGGGGCAGTGGTTGTTGCAGTGAGCTGAGACCATTACTGCACTCCAGCCTGGCAAAAGAACGAGACTTCGTCTCAAAAAAAAAAAGAAATGGTGAAGTAGAAAAGAAAGAAGCAGAATTTTACATAGAATGTGCTTGAGGTTCTATAATCTTAAGTTTTGTTCTATTATTTATCACACAAAATTACATACAATCAGAAATGCAACTGGGAAAAACAAAAACAAACTCTATTTTCTCTTTAATTTTCTCCTGGGTTTGTCACTTAATTAGAAACAGAATTTTGTCAAGCATGGTAGCTCACGCCTGTAATTTCGACATTTTGGGAGGCTGAACAAGTGGGTCACTTGTGGTCAGGAGTTCGAGACCAGCTTGGCCAACATAGCGAAAATCTGTCTTTACTAAAAATATAAAAATTAGCTGGAGTGGTGGCACGTGCCTGTAATCCCAGCTACTCAGGAGGCTGAGGTAGGAGAATCACTTGAACCCGGGAGGCTGAGGCTGCAGTGAGCCAAGACTGTGTCACTGCACTCCAGACTGGGTGATGGAAGAGACTGTCTCAAAAAATGAATAAATAAATAATAAATAAAAGAAACAGAATTTGAAAATATAGGCAAGAAAGAGGATAAAGCTTCTCTTTCACAGAGTTGTGTTATCATGGGACTTAGGGCAACAAGTGTTTTCTGAAAAGGAATTTTCTGCCTCTCTTACTTGAATTATATTTGTATTCTATGGTTAGATCTCTCAATATTATATCCGGCATTTTTGGTTTTCAAAAACAATACAAAATAATTTTTTAAAAAAGTTGTAAGACAATTGTGAAGTGGTGGAAAGTACATCAAGTTTAGAAGCAGAAGGCATAGCCTTTAGTTTTTGCTCTGTTTCTTACTGACAGTGTGACCTCTAGGTAGATCTTTAAGTCTTTGTTTCCTCATTTGTACAATAAAGATGGCCCCAAAGGCTAAATAGAAGATATTTAATGTATAACATGGAAGAGTGTGTGTATACAAGGCCTTGCTACAAGAAGACAATCTCATTCTCTTCTTTTGGGGACCTCTGCTTACTGATTTTGCTGGAGTGAGTGGCTGTGACCTTGGGCCAGTCCCCAACTCGACTGTCACCCACCAGTGCCCTCTGTGGTAGCAGGAGTGCGTGTCCAGGAGCTAGAGGAGGTTCTAGTACTGCACTCAGGCCAGCTTTGCTTTCTAACCAAACACCCTAGACTTGTGCTCTGCCCACAAATCTTGGAATAGACTCTAAGACGTAAGGCCGTACGTGGAGAATTAAGCATTTAAGACCTCCAGTGTCTGCTTGCCCCAGGTTTACGAAGAGCCCAGTTCCTAAAACACCACTCCCGCGTGGCTTAGGACCTCGAAGAAAGCGCTTGCTACGCTTCGGACAAGATGTGGCACACACACACACACACACACACACACACACACACACACAAAACAGGTCTCCCCTCCCAGCCCTCAGGTGAGGCCGTCATCCCCGCACCCCCCACCTCCCTCCGGCACCTATAACGCCAAATGCTGTGCTGGGTAAAATTAATTACCATAAACCTCTAGCGCTTTCTCTTCCATGATCCGGGGCTGCCGGGCAGCTCCCGGCTCAGAGAGGCCCGAGAGCCACAGGACTCTGCTCAGCGTCCAGGAGAACAGCCCAGACACCCGCTGCATCCTCACGGTCAGCCATCCCTGGCGACTGTCCCACTCGCGCCACCGTCTCTCAGCAGCCGGCCAGGGGTTTGATCAACTTCCTGGTCTTCAAGTGGGCCGAGACTAGCCTAAAGGTTCAGGGGAGCAGAGAATAGGCGGTACCGGACGCAGAGTAACTTGGAGGACCTAGAGAAAGACGTCTCAAGGACTACAAGTCCCAGAATGCTTTGCTCTGTTTCGGCGGGACAAGAAAAAAATCCTCGCGGCTTGTTGGCGCATTGCATGTTGGGATGCGTGAGCTATTTTCCTTGGAAGGGAGCGAACTGTATTCTGGGACTTGTAGTGTCCGCCGGGTAGAAGCGAATGTAACGGTCTGTTTACTGCCGCTGATTATCTCATTCAGCATCTGTGATAAGCTAAAGATGAATCCCGAAGAGGTAGGGGAAAGGAGATCTTGAGTTCTAGTGCTGGAAGAGGTTTTCAGCACGGAGACTCTACAGTTATTTCTACGTGGGAGCCGCTAACAGCCAAAATCTTTCTTACTTCCTGATTGGACAGGAAGTGGGTGTCAGTTGCTCTGAAAAGGGATGTCATGGGAAGCCCGTAAGGTAGTCAGGCATGGCATGCGGAGGGCTTTTTGGCTTTCTCGTCTCCTAAGGGATTCGGTCCAGCACAGCTTACCACCTTGGAACGAATATTTCTGTTAATGGCCTTCAAAAACAACTTAGAGCAGGAGAACTTTTCCTGTGTCTAGTGTATACGGTTGTGACATAATGGAGATCGCCATCCTTAAAAGTGTTATCTTAAGCCCTCTGGTGTTCGATCGTGTCATGGATGCCAGTAACAAAACTGATGATTTTGTTTTATCCACCCATCCCTCCGATCAAATTTATAGGTACTAATTTGCCATGAGTGATCCATAGGCATGGAAGATACAAAGATAAACAGCTCACCTGACCTGTGAGGGAGCCTATCCCTGAATTTGCAATTACAAACTCACTAAACCTCTTGTCAAAGTTGGTGACAAATGCCATCTCTATTGAGAAGATAGGATTATCTTGCCGAATTGCCCCCCCCCAACATGCCTATTTATCTTTAAACTCCAGTCTTGTCTAGTTGATGTAGGCTTTAGAATCACCAGACAATGAACACCTTAGGTCCCAGGAAAATTTTGGTCAGGGTTTAATAATTTCCCTGCCGTCTATTTCACTCCAGTTACTCCACAGCAATTGAGAGGATAATCCTAACATTTTCCCAGGCACATCTAGTACACTGAGGTCTCACTTCCTCTGTGAAGCCTTATGAATTCTCTAGAGTTGATTATCTATTTTCCCTGTGCTCCCATAGCACATCATAGCATTGAATATGTTGAATTGTCGATTTACATAACTTTCTCCCTTAGTAAGTTGTAACCACCTAGTGGGCCAGGAGCTTCTTTATTTCTGTATCTGAAACTCATAGCAAGGTGCCAGGCACACAATAGATGCTCAATACCTATATTACTGAATTAACTGAATGTTGCCCAAGGAATAAGTGGTGAAACTTTCTTGCAGTCTTGTTTACAGACCTCAGACGAAATATTTATACACTCTCTGTGAGAGCAGTGTGCGTGGCATGGGCTGATGGCACGTAGAGGTTTTCAAACGTTTTAGTAACATTCCTTCATTCAGACAAACTCTTAGAAGCCTGTTAGATAAAGCTATCCAGAGCACAAAGGGCCCTAGGAACCTGAGCACCCCCT
>NW_016107701.1:788032-796192 GCF_001604975.1 Cebus imitator
TTCTGATTTGCAGGGCATCCTCCCCTGGCAGGGTGCCGCGCCGCACCCAGCGCCTAGGCCCCGCCCTTGCGCCTCCGCCCCTCGGATCCCACGGGGTCCCTTGCGGCCCTCCCACTCCTCGCACCGTTGGATCGCTTTGCTCACGGCGCTATCTCTCGATAAAGTTGTTGTTGCGGCTTCCGCCGCGAGTGGAGGAAGATGGCGTCGGGTGGTGGTGGTTGTAGCGCTTCGCAGAGACTCCCTCCGCCCTTCCCCGGCCCGGAGCCGGAGTCCGAGGGGGCGGCCGGGGGATCAGAACCCGAGGCTGGGGACAGCGACACCGAGGGGGAGGACATTTTCACCGGCGCCGCGATGGTTGTGAGTTCTCACCCCTTGGGGTAGCAGGCGAGAGGGCACCCCAAAAGGGAAGCGAGGCTAAGCGAGAATCGGGGAGGTTGGGGAGAGTGGGCCCGGTGAGATCTTGCCTCGGTGTCAGCAGTCCGGGCCCGGGGACCCTGGATGGGCTCAGAGCGGTAGGGCCTGGCTTCCCGGCCCCTAGTCGGGAATAGTAAAGAATAAGGGTTGTGGTGCCTTCGTCAGCTAGGTCCCTAATAGCCAAGAGCCGCCGACGCCGTCCTTTGACCCTGCAGTGTGGTGACTGCACGGATCCACGGAGTTATTTTGCTGGTCTTGTCCTGCCAAGGCTGATTTAGTCGGTCAGAATAAGCGAATGGGATCCAGACCTTTCTCCAGTCTTACTCCTTCTAAGATGAATAACGTTACGTGGAGTAGCCTGGGGTGGTGACCCGCCCACCAATTCTTTCATTAGCCCGGCATTTACCGACAATAACCAAAGGCCCTTTCTGGATCTTACTTTACAAAAGTTGTGATTCTTCCGATCTCTGGGAAAATCAGGCCAGAGATCAGAGGCTGGTGGAGAGGTTCTGCCAGATAAACCACTATACGGATCAGAAAGCTTTCTTCCTTTTAAAGGGATGCGTTCAAGTGCCCAAGTACCTCGTTGGGAGCAAATCTGAAATGTGAGGAGGTAATGGTGTTTTCCCGTAGCGTTAGTAATAGGAGGGCCTTGACTGTAAGTCCGGGTTCTTGGCGTTTTGAACAAATAATTGGACAAAACGCACAAAATAGCAAAGGAATGAAACAGAAACGTAGCAGCGAAAGTAGGAATTTATCAAAGGGAGAAAGCACTCCACAGAATGGGAGTGGGCCGGAGCAAGGGGCTCAAGAGCCTACTTACAAAGTTTTCTGGGTTTTAAGTGCTCCTTTTGGGGTTCCTATGGGTTACCCCTTATCTAGATAAAGGATTTGGTATGTGGCTAATTAAAGACTGTGGTGAATTAGCGTCCTGTACAGATGAACGAATGGTCCCTGCTTGGCCCGGCCGATCTAAGGCACTCTTCCTTTCCATCTGAGAAGTGGTGGAAGAGGAGGGTTGCAGGGATAGAGCCTTTGACCCTTTGCCATTTGATTGTGGGGGTTTTTCCTTTTGGTTTAGCTTTAGGAAGTTGTCCTTAATTGGCCTTAGGTTCCCTTAGATTCTCTGTCCTCTGGGAAGTCAGCACGAGTTGGCCTTAGATTCCTTGTCCCCAGACCTTGATGTTTACTATTTTAGAAAGTTAGCATATCCCAGCACTTTGGGGGGCCGAGGCGGGTGGATCACGAGGTCAGCAGATCGAGACCATCCTGGCCAGCATGGTGAAACCCCGTCTTAAAAAAAAAAAAAAAAAAAAAAAAAAAAAAAAAAAAAAAAAAGAAAGAAAAAAAAAAAAAAAAAGAAAGCATAAATTGGCCTCAGATTCCCTGCCCCTAAACCTTAGTGTTTTTCCTTGATTCAGCACAAATTGCCCTTAAGTCCCCTGCCTCCAGACCCTATTCTCCTGCCTCAATAATAAATATCCGGGTCTCTAATGAGAGTTAGGTGGAAAAAACTATTCTTTGTAATGTGGAAATCAGTAATCAGTTATGGAACCAGTAGAGATGTTTTGGCCTGTTTTATGAGAATATTTACTCATACCACTTGGAACAGGTGGTTCTATGCGTAAAATTCAATGCTGGGCCTGTGAATTTATCTGTTTTGCATAATGCTTCTCTTCTTAGTAGCTACTCAGTGGGCAACCAACTAAATAAAACAGCTATAAATTCTTTATGCAACATGTGGTCTGAAAAAGTTTGAGGCTTTCTTCATTTATGTCAGATTTTCACTGTCCTGTATTCAGAAATTGAGTCCATAATTTCAGCTTATAAGGTGATTGATAATTCTAATAAAACAACTAAAACTGTCAAATGAAGTCTGTTATTCTGAAAAATAATAACTTTTTGCGACTGTCATAAAACAGGAAAAACTTTTTGTTTGTTTTTGGAGATGTAGTCTCCCTGTGTTGCCCAGGCTTGTCTTGAACTTCTAGGCTCAATGGATCCTCCCTTTCTCCCAAGTAGCTGGGACTGCAGGTGCATGCCACTCGCCATGAGAAATAATAGTTCTTGATGCTGGTTTAGTCTTTTTGCATGTTAAAATATTTAGTCTCTTCCTTAAAACCGCTTGAATGATATACAGACTGAGAATATGAAAACAGAAACTCTGACACTGAAAGTGATTGGTTACATAGGCAAACGATTTATTTTCCAAAAAGGAACTTGGAAGGGTGAGGAGTTATTTTCTAGAGTTATCTAAAGCAGTAGCCAAGTGCGGTGGCCCACACTTGTAATCCCAGCACTCTGGGAGGCCAAGGCAGGAGGATCACCGGAGGCCAGGAGTTCGAGACCAGCCTGGCCAACATGGCGAAACCCCATCTCTACTAAAAGTACAAAAATTATCCAGGCATGGTGGTGTGCGCCTGTAATCCCACATAGGGAGGCCGAGACACAAGAATCACTTGAACCCCAGAGGCAGAGGTTGTAGTGAGCCAAGATTGCACCACTGCACACCAGCCTAGGCGACAGAGCAAGACTCTGTCTCTAAATAAATAAATAGAATTTTAAAAAAAGAAGTACAGGAGGCTTCAGTTTAATTCATCTTACCATACTTTGTGGAGTTATCAATACCTCTTTTTTTGTAAGACTGTAAAAATCCTTTGTCTAATTTCCAGCTAAAAGGGAGGTAAGGAGGTCAGAATGACCTTGTTCTACCACAGAAAGCATAATTATTTTTATTTAGATATGATCTAAGAAAACTTGAGTTACTAAGGAAACTAAAATACCACCTGTAAGCCATTTTTCTAGCCACCCAACCTCATGTTCATCATCTTTAGGAAGCCAAGACCCCAAGATACCTCACTAGTTTAACTGTCTTGTTAAACAGCCATAAAGAACAAATTATAATCCAATTAATGCTTTAGTTGTGAGCCAGAGAAGATAGAGGATTGAAGTGCTTGTGGTATTTTAAAGAAGAACATTGAAGATTAAAGTAAGAGGGTAGACTTTGAAGTCTGATTTAAACTAGGCTCTATGGTTTGCTAGTTTATTCTTGGACACAGTACTTAATTACTTTCTACAGCTTCCTCACCTGTAAAAAGTGAGTAATATGGCTGGGTGAGGTGCGAGGTGGCTCATGCCTATAATCCCAGCACTTTGGGAGGCAGAGGTGGGCAGATCACTTGAGGTCAGGAGTTCAAGACCAGACTGGCCCACATGGCGATACCCTGTCTCTACTAAAAATACTAAAATTAGCCAGGTACGATGGTGGGTGCCTGTAGTCCCAGCTATTCGGGAGGCTGAGGCAGGAGAATTGCTTGAACCCAGAAGGCTGAAGTTGCAGTGAGCTGAGATCATGCCACTGCACTCCAGCCTGGGTGACAAGACTGTGACTCCATCTCAAGAAAAAAGAAAAAGTGAATAAAATTAGTATTTACCTCTACCACTACTGTGAAGATTAAATTAAAATGCCTACAAAGCACTTAGAACAGTTCCTTCCATAATAAACATTTAAAAAGTGCTTACTTTTTGAAGGCATGAGCTGTATTTGTTGGTGAGCATTTTGTAAACTGGAATTACTCTAAAAACAAAAAAACCCACAAAATCTAATAGTGGATTAGAAAAGTTGACCTTAAAAATGGGTAATACAGTTGATCAAAGTCAAAACTAACTATTATAAACCTGGCATGGTGGTGTAAGCCTGTAGTCCCAGCTACTTGTGAGGCTGAGGTGGGAGGATCACTTGAGCCCAGGAGCTTGAGGCTGTGGTGAACTGGGATTGCACCACTGCACCTAGTCTGGGCAAAAGAGTGAAACCCCATCCCAAAACAACAACAAAACTAGTAATATTTATTTGATTAGCTAAAGCCATCAAATAGATACTTAATGACTTAATAGCTTTTGTTTTTGTTTTTGAGACAGATTCTCAGTCTTTTTGTCCAGGCTGGAGTGCAGTGGCACAATCTGAGCTCACTGCATCCTCTGCCTCCTGGGTTCAAGTGATTCTCCTGCCTCAGCCTCCTGAGTAGCTGGGCTTATAGGCACGCACTACCATCCCTGGCTAATTTTTGTATTTTTAGTAGAGACAGAGTTTTACCATGTTGACCAGGTTGGTCACAAACTCCTGACCCCAAGGGATCCACCTGCCTTAGCCTCCAAAAGTGCTGGGATTACAGGTGTGAGCCACTGTGTCCAGCCAACTTCAATAGCATTTTACTAATTTAAATTAATCTTCATCTTTTATTTTGTTGCATATTGGAGACAGAGAGGGGTGCTGAAGAATTTTGAAGCTGAGGCATGTAAAGTTTAAAACTAATTTATGGCATGCTTGTAATTTTTTGGGCATTGATACAACTGCTGCTGTTAATCATCCCATCTGCTCTCTTTTACAGCCGAGGAGGCTTTGTTAATTCAGTAATTAAAATGTGGTTTCATTTATAATTGAAAGAGCAGTCTTAGACATGCATCTCAGAATGTATAAACCAGTTACTTAAGTGGGAAAGACTCTGCCAGGCACGGTGGCTCACGCTTGTAATCCCAGCACTTTGGGAGGCTGAGGTGGGCAGATCACGAGGTCAAGAGTTCAAGACCAGCCTGGCCAATATGGTGAAATCCTGTCTCTACTAAAAATACAAAAATTAGCCAGGCATGATGGCATGCACCTGTAATCCCAGCTACTGGGGGGGCCTGAGACAGGAGAATCGATTGAACTCAGGAGGTGGAGGTTGCAGTGAGCTGAGATCATGCTACTGTACTCCATCCTGGGTGACAGCAAGACTCCATCTCAAAAAAAAAAAAAAAGGTGGGGGAGAAACTCGAAAGAATTAGTGAAATAAATTTGAAGTCATTGCTTTAAGACTACAAAAGAGTTCAGAGTTATGTAAGTTATGTATTAGCATTTAGGCAGGAAAGGACATGGTCTTTCAGAACTAGTCCTAAATCTGTGATCACTTTAACATCTTGCAACAGGAAGCAAAAGCTTTTTACTTATTTGTTAATAAATACATATATACATACATACATGCATACATACTTATGTACACACAAGGTCTCTCTCTGTCTCCCAGACTAGAGTGCAGTGCGGCGATCATCGCTCACTGCAGCTTCTACCTCTTGGGCTAAGGGATCCTCTCACCTCAGCCTCCTGAGTAGCATATGCCACCATGCCCAGCTAATTTTTAATTTTTTTTTTTTTTTTTTTTGTAGCAATGGGATCTCCCTATGTTGCCCAGACTGGTCTCTTAACTACTGGGCTCAAGTGAGCTCCCACCTTGGCTTCCCAAAGTGCTAGGATTATAGGCGTGAGTCACTATGCTTGGCCCAAAAAATCTTTTTGAAAAAATTAAGATAAAACTCACATAACAAAATTCACCATCTTAATCATTTTTAAATACATAGTTTATATTCACATTGTTAGGAAACAGAAGTCCAGAACCTTTTCATTTTGCAAATCTGAAACTCTATGCTTATTAAACAGCGTCCACCATCCCTGGTAATCAATCTCCATTCTAACTTTGTTTCTGTCAGTTTGTCTACTTTCAAAACCTCATGTAAGTTGGAGTCATACAGTATTTGTTTTGCAACTGGCTTATTTTACTAGCACATTGTTCTTAAGATTGCCCAGGCTGGTCCACCTTATAACGTGTGACAAGATTTCCTTCCTTTTTAAGGCCGAATAATATTGCATTGAATGTATATAACACATTTTATTTATTCATCTGCCAGTGGAAATTTGGGTTTCTTTCCTCCTCTTGGCTATTACGAATAGTGCTGATGTCAACATGATTGTGAAAATATTTGTCAAAATCCTGCCTTTAATTCTTTTGGATATATACCCAGTAATGGGATTCCTGGATTGTGTGGCAGTTCTATTTGCAGTTGTTTGAAGAACCTCCATACTGCTTTCCATGGAAGTTGCACCATTTTATAGTCCCACCTCAGCTTTTTAAAACCTGTTTAATTTTGTATCCTAACCAACCTCTGGTAACAGATACCAAATTACAGCTAGATAGGAGGAATGACCTCGCTTGCTGCCGTACTGTAGAATGAATGTGGTTAACTACATTTATTGTATATTTTCAAAAAGCTGAAAGAGAGGATTTTGAATGATTATAGCACAAAGAAATGATAAATGTTTGAGATGCTAGATATACTAATTATCCTGATTTGATTATTGTACATTGTATGCACATATTGAAATATCACTCGGATTCCCATAAACATGTACAATTGTCAACTAAACATAAAAAGAAACATTTTTAAAGGAATGATGCTTGTTAAAGATTTTTTGTAGATATTATCAAGTTTTTTTCTAAAGTTTCCTTCTGTTGCTGTCTTGATAGGAATTTAAAAATATCTATTGAATTTTATTATTTTTTGACATTTCTCGGTTATAGAGTTTCTGTCTTAAATCTGTTATATGGTGAATTTTTTTTAATGTTGCTTTACTGGAATAGACTCAACAAGGTTATAGTATATTGTCTCTTTCATATTTTTTATTGATATAGTTATACATATTTTTGGGATACACATGGTTTTTGATACCTGTAAACATGGTATAATGACCAAATCAAGGTATTTGGGATATTCATCACCTTAAACATTTATCTTCGCATTGAGAACATTAGAATCCTTCTCTTTTAGCTCTTTTGAAATATACAATAAATTATTGCTGACAATAATCTTCCTACTATACTATCAAATACTAGAATTTATTCCTTCTGTCTAACTGTATTTTTGTACCCACTAACCAACTTGTCTTCATCCTCCCCAGCTTTCCCTTCTCAGCTTCTGGGAATCACCATTGTATTCTCCACTTCCATGAGATCCATGTTTCCGGCTCCCACATATGAGTGAAAACACTTGATACTTGTCTTTCTGTGCCTGGCTTTTTTCACTTAACATAATGACCGCCAGTTCCATCCATGTTGCTCTAAATAACAAGAGTTCATTCTTTTTTATGCCTGAATAATAAATAGTTCATTTTTATATATACCACGTGTTTTTGGGGGTTTGGTGTTTTTTTGTTGTTGTTGTTTTTTTGACAGGGTTTTGCTCTGTCTCCCAGGCTGGAGTGCAATGGTACAATCATGATTCACTTCAGCCTTGACCTCCTGTGCTCCGCTGATCCTCCCACCTTGGCCTCCCAAGTAGCTGGGACTACAGATGCATGCCACCATGCCCAGCTAATTTTTGTATTTTTTGTAGAGATGGGGTTTTGCCACATTGCCTAGGCTCATGTCAAACTCCTGGGGTCAAATAATCTGCCCTCCTTGGCCTCTCAAATTGTTGGGATTACAGGTGTGAGCCATCACACCTGGCCTATACTACATATTCTTTATCCATTCATGGACACTTAGGTTGATTCCATATCTTGACTCTTGTGAATAGTATGCTATAATAAGCATGGGCGTGCAGAAGAAATATATATACTTTGATGTATTTCCTTTCTTTTGAATACATACCCAGTAGTGGGGTTGCTAGATGTTCTATTTTTAGTTCTTTTAGTAACCTCCATACTGTTTTCCATAATGGCTGTACTACTTCACATTCTCACCCACAGTGTATCAGTGTTCCCATTTCTCCATATCCTTGCCAACATTTGTTCTTTTACATCTATGTTCATAAGATAAACCGTAGAATTGTATGGTTTGGGGATTAAGATTATATGGTACTTTCTTTTTCTATTCTTTCAAGAATGTTTATGCAATTGGAATTATCTGTTTCTTTTTTTTTTTTTTTTTTTTTTTT
>NW_016107701.1:796327-802063 GCF_001604975.1 Cebus imitator
ACAGGCACGCACCACCATGCCCAGCTAATTTTTTGTATTTTTAGTAGAGACGGGGTTTCACCATGTTGACCAGGATGGTCTCGATCTCTTGACCTCGTGATCCACCCGCCTCCGCCTCCCAAAGTGCTGGGATTACAGGCTTGAGCCACCGCGCCCGGCCAATTATCTGTTTCTTAAAAATTGGTGGTACTCAGCTGTAAAACTGGTCCTCGTATTTTTGTTTATGCTTTATGGAAAGATTGTTAACTATAAGCAGTTTATTTCTTTTTGAGTGTTTACAGGATAACTTCTTTAGATCTGGACAGAGTTTGTTAGTTTTATTGAAAGCCGTAAGGAGATTTATGGTTCAGCTGGCTAATACTTTAATTCTCTGTTCTGTGAAACATGCATGGGTGGTTGTACCCAAAGATGTAACCTATCCTCATTAAGTTTCTTGATATTAGCCCTTCTCTGGTCTTAACTAGACTTCTGAAAGTGAATCTATGTAAAAGTACCTTTAAACAAAGGTATATTGCTTAGTTTGTTTAGTTACTAGTTTAGTCATTTACAGCTAATATTAGGAAATAGTTATGTGTAAGTTTCCCTCTAGTGTGTGTAGTGTTTTCTACAGGGATGTTGCCTCAAACACTTGTTTTTGGAGTTAACATTACATCAAGTGGTCAGATCTCATCTGAAATTCCATATTATAGTGAACATATTCTTTCTTTTTTTTTTTTTTTTTTTTTTGAGAAAGAATCTTGCTCTGTCACCCAGGCTGCAGTGCAGTGGTACAATCTTGGCTCACTGCAACCTCCACCTCCTGGGTTCAAGCAATTCCCTGCCTCAACCTCCCCAGTAGCTGGGATTACAGGCTCCCGCCACTATGCCCAGCTAATTTTTGTATTTTTAGTAGAGACAGCTTTTCACCATGTTGGCCAGGCTAGTCTTGAACTCCTGACCTCGTGATCCGCCTGCCTTGCCTTCCAAAGTACTGCGATTATAGGCGTGAGCCACTGCTCTCAGCCTATAGTGAACAGATTCTTGAAAAAAGTTGCAGGTATATGCAAAGATTCATTTTAGTGCTCAGCTCAAATAGTAAACAAGTTTTATTTCTCATTAGTTTAGATTTCCCTGAAGTACATAAACTCATTAATTTCTCGATCATTGTATTGTACTGGCAATTAGCTTTCAGAATTGTGGAGGAAAAGCTAATAAAAGTAATTATAAAGGACTACTTTTGGAGTAAAGGGAGAAACTTTTAAAGATGACTAATCCCAGCACTTTGGGAGGCCAAGGCGGGTGGATCACCTGAGGTCAGGAGTTCAAGACCAGCCTGGCCAGCAGGTGAAACCCCATCTGTACTAAAAATACAAAAATTAGCTGGGTGTGGCAATGCATGTCTGTAATCCCCAGCTACTCAGGAGGCTGAGGCAGGAGAATCGCTTGAACTGGGACGCAGAATTTGCAGTGAGCCGAGATCATGCCACTGCATTGCAGCCTGGGCGACAAAGCCAGACTTCATCTCAAACTAACAAACAAAAAAGATGGCTAATAATAACCTGACTTAAAATTTATTTAAAGTTAGGGTTTGGGATTGGGCGGGATGACTCATGCCTGTAATCCCAGCATTTTGGGAGGCCCAGGCAGGCGGATCACCTGAGATCAGGAGTTCAAGACCAGCCTGGCCAACATGGCAAAACCCTGTCTCTACTAAAAGTACAAAAACTAGCTGGGTGTAGTAGCATGCACCTGTAGTCCCAGCTACTGGGGAGACTGAGGCAGGAGAATCACTTGAACCCAGGAGGCGGAGGTTGCAGTGAGCCAAGATTGTACCACTGCACCCTAGCCTGGGCAACGGAGCGAGACTCTGTCTCAAAAAACATTAAAAATAAATATATATATATAGGGGTTGGGGCTTATGAGAGAAACAATAAAGGTTGCAGTCAGACTTCTGGTTTCTGTAAGGGGTTGCCAACCCTTCGCTTACTTAGGTGGTAAGGCCACTCAGATAACTTAGCCGTTTGTAATTTATTAGGTTAGATTGGGGAGAAGAAAAAAACAATCTCTCCTCCTTGGTTCTTAAGCTTCTCAGTACTCCTAAATAACTTTTGACATAAATAAATCATGAGTAGTTGATAGTTGCTAGAGCAAGTGGCCATAAGTATCTCATCTCCAGGAAAAGCTGTTGCTCAACTTTTTCTGGCTTATTATTTTGCTTAGTCAAATGGACAGCTGGAGCTTCATTCTGCTTTCAGAGCAGATTTGAACTGGGTTTGCTTTTTTAATTTAGAAAGGTAATCCACCCATTAGTACTCACATCCTTCTGCAGTTTTCTAGGCCCATCTAAGTTTTGTTAGTTTGAGACCCAAAAAGTTTAGTTGGGAAATTATACCAGATAATTCAGTAGAATGTCTGAGGCTAAATTTGGGGGCTCATAAGGTCTCTAATGGCCTTGCTTTTCCTTAACTAGTTCGATGGTCAGCTTTATGCTATTTTCCCCATCCTTCCAGCTCTCCCTTTTCCATTTTCATTAGTCCCTCTATATCTCAGAAGTTATTACCTTTTTTGTGCTGTGGTTAAAAAAAAAAAAATCAAGTTATATCAATTGGCAGGCTAGTAAAGCCTGTGGACACATTCCCAGAATAATGTTTTTAACTGTATAAAATAAAATACATGAGATTATGAAGGAAACCAAGTATATTGAAATATGTTTTTAATAAACAATTTTACATTAATAACGTACTTAAATAGAGATGAGCATCAATGACACTTGGAGATCTATAAAAACTATAATCTCATATAAAAATACCTAGTATCAGTTATAGTCTCAGGTACTGCTATTACTATTATGGTTTGTTGCCTATCTTTATGATCATTGGAAATGCCAAATTTCAGTTCAAGGTTAATGAAAATGAAATTATAATAATTTTAATCCCATGCAAGTTCATAGACTACCCCCTGAAATATGTGACTAATGGGCCCCAAGATAAGAACCCCTAGTTTAACTCCTTAAGCTGTGGAGTTAAACACTGAATGTTCATTCTCTCAAGCACAAATACTTTTAGTGCATCTGTGCCAGTTTTGAAATGTGGTGGGAGAGGAGTCATTCCCTGCTGTAGGCAGAATAATGCCTCCCCCACCCCCGCCCAGTGAATATGTTAGGTTATGTGGCAAGGGGGAGTTAAGGTTGAAGACGGAATTAAGATTGCTAATCAGCAGACCCTAAGATATGGAAATTATCCTGGATTATCTGGATGGGACAGTATAATCACACGGGTCCTTAAAAATGTAAGACAGGCTGTGAAAGACATATGGAAGAGTTGAGAAGAGAGATGCAACATTGCTGGCTTTGAAGATGGAAGAAGTGGGCTGTGAGCCAAAGAACTCTAGAAGCCAGAAAGGGAAAGGAAACAGATTCTTTCCTAGAACATCCAGAAAGGGACTCAGCCCTACTGACACCTTGATTTTAGTCCAGCAAAACTCCTTGGACTTTTTTCAGAACTACACGATAATTTGCATTGTTTAAACTGTTAAATTTGTGATAATTTGTTGCAGAAGCAATAAAAACAAATAGGCTGTCCTGATTCACTCATTTTTCCCTAGAAGTAAAGGTGACAAAACCAGCAGTATTTTTTTCTTTTGTTTTTTGAGATGGAGTCTCACTCTGTTGCCCAGGCGGGAGTACGGTGGCACAATCCTGCTCACTGCAACTTCTGCCTCCTGGGTTTCAGCGATTCTCCTGCCTCAGCCTCCTGAGTAGCTGGGATTACAGGCATACGCCACCATGCCTGGCTAATTATTGTATTTTTAGTAGAGACGGGGTTTCACCATGTTGGTCAGGCTGGTTTCAAACTCCTGACCTTGTGATTTATCTGCCTCGGCCTCCCAAAGTGCTGGGATTACAGGCGTGAGCCACTGCGCCTGGCCAACCAGCAGTATTTCATGCTAAGTTCTTTCAGGGTAATTTTTAAAGACTCCATGGCTGCCCTCTTATAATTTGGGTATAGCTCCTGGGATTGACTTACTCCTAATTGTCCTTGCTTTTTACATTAGTGTGATCACACAACTCCTTAGCTCTATCTTGCCTTACTATAAACTATCCTAATTTCTCCTCAAAAAATTAGTTACCTAGTCCACCAAGAACCATGTTACCTTAGCGTTTAATATGGATTTGACCTCTAAATACAGTTGATTTTTAACAGCACCTACCCTTTTGAGATCTCTTGACTATAATGCAGGGGTTCTGCGTGGAGCAAAGAGCAATTAAGCAACATGAGGAAGAATCACAACTGGACAACCCAGAGGGAAATTGCCCTGTATCACAGCAGTACTTCAAGCAGTGAATGGCTGCGTCAGCCCTGAGGGGCAGCAAGCCCATGCCTGTCCTTCTCTGAGCTAAGAAAATGGTGCTAGTGGCCTAGAATGGCTTTGAGGCTGGTAATTGTGAAGAAATATCTGCTCCTAACAAAAGTGCTCTCTCTCTCTGGCACATCTTTCTAGTACCTGTCTGCAAATTAGTATTGGTCTGTCTGTATCCTCTTTTAATTATAAACAGAAGCAGCTGAACTCTTAAACAGGCTTATCAGTAGAACCACTGGCTAGAATTAACAGCCAAAGGGAGTAAGCAAGTGTTGGACATCCCAGCTAGGATTTTAGCTGCTAAAAGAAAAAAAAAGACAGCTGTTTGGCTTTTTTTTTTTTATATATCACAAACAGTATTTTCATCACAGAGAATAGTTTGCTGCCTAGAAATTTAGCCCTTTTCACACAGGTGAATAGTTATTGTGACATACTGACTGCTAAGGAGTTTTTTAAAAATATGAATTATAAAGCAAGGCTTATTTTTTTGTATTGGTTTTGCCATTCAGTGTAATCAATGTGCTTTCCCCTTCTCTCAAAATAAGTTCTTCATAAAATTTTAACTGTTGATTAAAATTAGCTTTCTACACTTTAATAATACTAATAAATAATCAGCCTTTTAACCTTAGGCATAGCATATAATGTGTGTTATAATGTCCAGGTGGCTTTGTATTTTGAAAACATGCTATTACTATGGACTCAAATCTCATGGAAGACTTGTTTTCTCTTAACAGCTCTATGTGAATATAGGATACTGTGAGCATGGGTCTATTTCTTCTTTAAAAGTGGTTCTGCTCAGTTGTTTTAAAAATCTGATCTTAAGTAAAACTTGATGATAATATTATGCCTCGAAGTCCAACTGTGTACAAGGTACTCTTCAGCATTAAAAAAACTTAATTTTTCCAGTGCTGAAAATAAATTTGATAGGGACAAAAATAAAATATCAAAAGAACTGGGCATGGTGGGTCACACCTGTAATCCCAGCACTTTGGGAGACCTAGGCAGGCAGATCACTTGAGGTTAGGAGTCTGAGACCAGCCTGGCCAACAGGGCGAAACCCCGTCTCTACTAAAAATACAAGAAAGTTAGTTGGGTGTGGTGGTGCACGCCTGTAGTCCCAGCTACATGGGAGGCTGAAGCATGAGATTGCTTGAAGCAGGGTGGTGGGGGTTGCAGCAAGCCAAGACTACACCACTGCACACCAGCCTGGGTGACAAAGCAAGACTCCATCTAAGAAAGAAAAGAAAAGAGAAAGGGGAGGGGAGGGGAGGGGAGAAAGAAGGAAGGAAGGAAGGAGAAAGAAAGAAAATGCACACCTAATGCCAACTTAGCATAGAAAAATAGGTGAAGAATATCAAGGCAAGTCATGGGTTCAAATGACTAGCAAACGAGTGGAAA
>NW_016107701.1:802482-878321 GCF_001604975.1 Cebus imitator
GAGATGGAGTTTTGCTGTTGTTGCCCAGGCTGGAATGCAATGGCGTGATCATGGTTCACTGCAGCCTCGACCTCCTGGGCTCAAGTGATCCTCCCACTTCAGCCTTCAGAGTAGCTGGGGCTACAGGTGCACACTATCAGGCCTTGCTACTTAAAAAACATTTTTTTTCTAGAGACAGAATCTCACTGTGTTGCTGAGGCTGGTCTCCAACTCCTGGGCTTAAGCAGTCCTCCCACCTAAGCCTCCCAAAGTGGTGGGATTATAGGTGTGAGCCACCACACCTGGCCACAGTTTGGGCTTTTGAAGAGGGTTGGGTGGAGGAAGAGAGGTATTAGTACTCTAGTTATCACTGCAGTATTGTATTTATGTGGGTCTGTCTCTTGAGGGAAAGATAGACTGCTGTTCTAACACTGCTCCCGAAAACATTTGTAGTTATTAACCTTCCAAGTTTAAATGGTAGATCAGAAATTGAAAGCTGGCTTTATTCATCTTCGTATCACAGGAATGGGTCCTTCTAGGCATTTTTTAAATGGCTAAATTCTAACCTATGCCTTTTCTGTTGCATTAGTTTCCCCCGTGGGCTACAGGCTACTAGTAAATTACATTTGTATACATGTATTCTTAATGCATACTGGATTTTAATCTCATAGATCTCCATTTGGAGATGACTGGTGTCAGTGGGAAGTGCATGAAATCAGGTGGCTTCGTATGAGATCTGTGTACTGTGCAAGAGTGTGGGAAGGAAGTAGTTGTGGAAGAAGGTGGTTGGTGATTGGTGATGTGTGAAGCAAAAGGGAAATACTGCTTTTGTACTCATCCTGTCTCTGTCTTTCTGCAGTGATTTTTCAGTTTTGTTTTCAAGATTGTCGAAGCAGCTAGAGGGCAGGACCACTTAACAGACTTGGAACAGCATTTAAGCTTACACAACTAAATGTTCATGAAACTTCATTAGCATAGACTAGTTCTAGTAGAAGGATTGTTTGTTCTTATAAGTCTAAATATTGGTATGTTTCTTTTCTTGTTCTTTTTTCTTTAAAAAAATTTAAGACTAGTCAAGTGCAGTAGTGAGAAGTGGGGAAATATCAAACAAGGAGTTTGATCTGTAACTGACTGTGAACCATCAATTGAGTTAACTCACTACCTTCAGACCAGCTAAAGAGTTTCTTTTCTGAAATGTGGCCCCAATATTTGGATGAAGCTATTTGCAAATTTAGAATACCCAAATAGATCTGTCATTTCACTTTGTTCACTGGGTCAGAAAAGGTCTGTCTCCAAGGAACAAACTTTCTCAGATTTGTTAAGGAAATGTTTCATAAAAGTTTCCTTAAGCCAGGTCTTTTAACTGATTTGCCCTTAGGGTCTGACTTCAAAACCCTGCAATACCACAGCACAGCTTTTGAAGCCAGATTCTCAGCTTTCAGTTCATGTTCTGCACAATCCAGCTTTGTTCACTCTGGTACCGGTCTGGGGACCCACCCCACCCTTGTTTGAGGCTGATCACTGAGCTTTGAATAAAGGCCATGAACTGACTGTATTTTCACCATGTACCCACTAGGCTTAGTATGACTAGTTTTTATTCTCCTAGCTTGACACAGGGTGCTATTGAAAATTATATCTGTGTGAGTTAAGAATGAAAAGATAAATTAGACTTATAAACAGCATTAGAACGTAGTGTTATACCTTCCTTTGCGTGTCAGATGGGTTGGTAATATCCATACAACTGGGCTTCAGTTAACTGTTTAGCCTGGGCCACAAAGTAAGCATGGGTCAGAGCTTGAATTCTGGACTCTAGTGAGGTATCCTGGTCACTAGAATGTGCACAGTCAGCATTTGAAAGAACAAAGGTCATCAACTTAGAAAGAGAAATACATTTGGACAGGTTCTTTTGCAAATTATCTGTGTGTACACATACCCATGTTGGTATCACGTGCTTTGGGATAGGGCATTTTAGCAAGGTTATGTTGTCAGAAATTAACCCTAAAATGTATGGACTTACTTTTGCTCTGTCATTACCTGGGCAGCACTTACATTACTAATAATGATTTGCTGTTTATTGAACTGGTTGACTGGTGGCGATTGAAGGAGGCATTAAAAGTTGCTTTCTAGGCAAGTTGGGTTTGTTTTTCATGGTAATGTTTTATTCACAGTATCTCTTTGTTTTCAGAGTAAGCACCAGTCTCCAAAGAGAACTACATCCCTTTTTCCTATCAACAATGGCTCCAAAGAAAATGGGATCCATGAAGAACAAGACCAAGAGCCACAGGATCTCTTTGCAGGCAAGTTTAGACTCAAAAGTTATTCTAGAAACCTCCCAAATGGCTTTGTCAAGTTGCTGAGTTAAAGTCAAAACCAAAAGAAAAGCACTGGGAACATAACTTTATGTAAAATATTTTTGTGGAGGATTCCAAACTAGATGAAATACAGGCCCTGCCATCGAGATTCTTTCAGATTTAGGGAGTAAGACATAAATACACAACTGTTTAAGAAGGCAAGTTAAACTGTTAAACAATAATAGAAATGTAGCTGGAGGAATGATAGAAATACTAAGTCACAGGAGCTCAGAGGAGTGTAAGACCAGTGACTAAAGCAGTGCCTGTAGCCTTGGATGACCAAGACTAGGAATAAGAAATGCATTTGGTGGTGTAATCCAAAATATGGACATAGTGGTATAAAACCAAAACAAAATGACTTGTTTTATTAAATGACTTGCCCTTACTACTACTAATACAACCTGAAACTTTTTGTTGTTTCCTTTTTTAGTGCTCTTTGAAACCCAATGAATTGATTTCACAATCTATCAACAAGCTGTAACCTCCAGTTTGAAAAACACTAGTATAGGACCGTTTCTCAACCTTGGCACTATTAACATTTTGGGCTGGATAATTCTTTGTTGATGGGAGCTGCCCTGTTCTCAACAGAGTGGGTGCTTTTGCCCCCTAGAAGGCATTTGGAAATGGTTGGAGACATTTTTGGTTGTCACAGCTGGGAGTGCTACTGTTATCTAGTAGGTAGAGGCCATGGATGCTGCCTAAACACTCTATACACCAGGCAGGCCCTCACAACAAGGAATTATTCAGCCCAAAATGTCAGTAGTCCTAATGTTGAAAAACCCCTGGTCTAAAGTGATCTTGGGCCAGGCACAGTGGCTTCCACCTGTAATCACAGCACATTGGGAGGCCAACACGGATGGATCACTTGAGGTGAGGAGTTCAAGACCAGCCTGGCCAACATAGTGAAATCCTGTCTCTACTGAAAAATACAAAAAATTAGCTGGGCACAGTGGTGCATGCCTGTGCTCCCAGCTACCCAGGAGGCTAAGGCAGGATACTTGGTTGAACCCAGGAGGTGGAGGTTGCAGTGAGCCAAGATCATGCCACCGCACTCCAGCTTGGGCAACAGAGCAAGACTCTATCTCAAAAATAAATAAATGAATAAAGTGATCTTAGAAGAAGCAGCATTTATATAGGAGGAAAGGAAAAAAGGGCCCCATGGTTGGGCAGGAAGTATAAGGCATGTTTGAGCAGCAAGTCAGTAAAGGTGGACCACAACAGGACATTCTTGGAGAAGTCATGGAAGATAAGGCTGGAAATGTAATTTGGGAACAGATATTGAAGGACCTTAGACATTAATAATTCGAGTCTGGATTTTCATCTTAATGCCAATTAAAAACCATTGGCAGCTTTGTGTAAGGAATGTGAAAGTAATGATTTAGGAAAACTGACCTAGTGGAATTGGAATTTTATTAAATTAGTTGCAGTGGGCAGAGAGCAGAGAGTTTTTAGAAGGCAATGACAAATTAGTTCAAAGATGAAATGGCAAAGACTGAACATAGGTAATAAAAGCAGGAAAGGAAAGGCGAAAACCTTTTCAAAAGGGAAATCAATAAAATCTGATTTTAGTGATTGAATATAATGGGTGTCAAAAAAATGGGGATTGATGACCACGTCAAAGGTCTTAAGTCCAAGGATTGAGAAGTAAATGGTATCATTGTAGAACCACATTCTAAAGAAGAAACTGGCTTTGGGGAAAAAAAGTTAGCTTTGGTTTTAGGTACTTTAAGTTTGAAATGCAAAGGGATATACCCAGGAGGTGACTTGAACTCGAACTTTTCTTTCCTACCTGAGGAAAGAAAATAACTGGACATATGGGAATCATCTTTCTAGTGGTGGTAGTTGAAACTTCCATGTGAACGAGATCTTCAAAGAGTGAACGGTGTGGAGGGAGAAAAGAGGGTAGAGGGTAAGATCTTGGGACGATTCTCACATTAGAAGTCCAGTAGGAAATTTAAAAGACATACAAGGGAAGAAGAGGTTAGAAGAAGGAATATAAAAATTGAGATTTTCCACTTCCCTTCATCCCTGAAATTTAAATATATAGTATTCATTCTGGTACTGATTATTTTTTGGATAAAATTTCTGAAGGATGACAGGCACAGTGGCTCACACCTGTAATCCCAGCACTCTGGGAGGCCAAGGTGGGAGGATTGCTTGAGCCCAGGAGTTAAGACCAGCCTAGGCAACATAGCAAAACCTCATCTCTGTTAAAAAAAAATTTTTTTTTAAAGTTCTGGAGGATAAATGATATGAAGAGAAATAATAAATTTTCTTTGGTTATATGACAGATTGAAAAGAAAGTGAATTTTCTATCTTTGGGACCTTAATATTTATATGATCTTTCCTTATAAGAAGACTTGATATTTTAGTGTGATGATTACCCAGTGATTGCATTCTATGCACATGAATATGTAGATCTTTATTAGGGACATATTTGTTAGTAATAAGGATTCTGATTTACTTCATTCCTCCACCAGTTTTGTAAGTAGCCAAGACCTGCCTCACTTCTAAGAAAGGAACATAAGATATCTCTACAATGGAATGTCTACAATGAGACATTTAGTTTAGGACTTCAGGAACTTCTCAGTTGTTTTAAATATTTGACTGTGAAAACTTAAGTGTTCTGATTTCATTTTTTAAATGATAAATCTAGTGATGATCAGAGTCGCTGATGGAGCCTGAATGCTTTTCCATTACTCTTAACTGGAGTTCAAAGAAAAAAAGCATGTTCTAATATAAGTTTTGGCATCTTTATCACATGAATTTCAGTAGAAGACGCACAGCTCTTCAAAAGGTTTTATTAATTATTATTATTTTTTGAGACAGGGTCTCACTCTGTTGCCCAGGCTGGACTTTAGTGGTATGGTCATGGCTCACCGCAGCCTCAACCTCTCAGGCTCAAGTGATCTTCCCCCTCAACCTCCTGGTAGCTAGAACTACAGGTGGGGGCCACCATGCCTGGTTAATATTTGTGTGTGTGTTTTGTTTTTTGTAGAGACAGCTTTTTGTCGTGTTGCCCAGGCTGGCAAAAGGTTTTTGGTAGCATTCTAATAAGCCAAATATTTTAAGTGAGTGATAATTCCTGTTTCACTTCCCAACATGTTTATTAACCGAATTATTTGTGTGGGACCTCCATGATGGTGAATATGCCACACATACTTCAACTGGTGCTTGTTTCAGAGACTCCTAACAGCCTAACATGTTCATTATATGTATAGTTAATCCTCGAGCAATGCAGGGGTTAGGGGTTGGTCTGACCCTGGCCTAGTCAAAAATTTGTTCATAACTTCCCCAAAACTTTTCTAATAGCTTACTGTGAACTGGAAGCCTTACCAATAAGATAATCAATTAACATGTCTTTTGTAAGTTAGCTAGTAAGCTAGAGAAAAGAAAACTAGAGAAAAGAAAATGTTCTTAAGAAAATCATAGAAAGGAAAATATATTTACTTTTCATTAAGTGGAAGTGGTTCATAATAAATGTTTTCATTCTTACCATCCTCACATTGAGTAACTAGGCTGAGGAAGAGGAGGGGTTGGTCTTGCTGTCTCGGGGTGGCAGAGGCAGAAGAAAATTCATGTATAAAAATTAGGAAAAAAAAATTGGGGCTGACATTGTGAAAAATTTAAAAATACTAATAATAAAAGGCTGGGCGCGGTTGCTCACGCTTGTAATCCCAGCACTTTGGGAGGCTGAAGTGGGCGGATCATGAGGTGAAGAGATCGAGACCATCCTGACCAACATGGTGAAACCCCGTCTCTACTAAAAAATACAAAAATTAGCCGGGCATGGTGGCGCACCCCTGTAGTCCCAGCTACTCAGGAAGCTGAGGCAGAAGAATCACTTGAACTGGGAGGCGGCCGTTGGAGTGAGCCGAAATTATGCCGCTGCACTCCAGCCTGGTGTCAGAGCAAGACTCCGTCTCAAAAAAATAATGATAATAATAATGAAGAAAATTCATGTATAAATGGACCCATAATAACAACAAAAAAAGAAAATTCATGTATAAATGGACCCATGCAGTTCAAACCTGTATTGTGTAAGGATCAGCTTTACTTTTTTGCTTGTTTGTTTTATACTCCCACCCCAGAGTCAGATTACCACCTTTCTTGCTTTCCTGATAGGGATCAGATTTCATTTCTAACAGTGTGGCAACCTTGTTTGCAGACATGATTCACATTTGATGATTAGAACACCGATCTGGAACTTGATTATGCATATAGGCATATACACATAAACCATAATTTTGTTTTAGCTCCAAGTGGAAAAGAAGAAAAAACAGCATTCTTTGAATTTCCTAAGACTAAAATAGAATACCTACTGATCAGACCAAACCCAAATGGATATTTACATTTTTCATTACTAAAAAGAAGAGTTTGAACTGTTTAGGCTTAGAGCATCTAGTTCCATTGCTCCAAGTTGAAAGTGCATTCTTTTTATTTGGATAAAAAATTTTAATGCCTAAAAATGGTACATAATGCTATTTTTAAAGTCCCTTCTCTGGAACACTGAGAGAATGAGTCGTTCTGTTCAACTGAGTTCTCCCCAGATAGCCAAAGATTTTCAGATACTACATGTGTTTTTTTTCCAAATTGGATAGCATATATTAAGTATAATTTAACCTTTACAAGGAGATCTAAAATATTATGAAAAATTCTTAAACCATGCTAAAAAAAAAACAGTGCTGTCCTCAGGTATGGAAAACTGCCCTTTCCCAAATGTTGCTGTGTTTGTATCTTGCTCCATTTTCTTTCTAGCTTATAGTTTTCCTGACTCTTCCTTTGATGTCATTTTTTTCCTGTCAGTATGCCTGCCTCTTCTATCATACTGGTGTGTAAAGCAAGTATCTGAACTTCTTTTACAAACAATTGTAACAAAAATAAACAGGGTTCATATAATGCTCTAAAGGAATACTCCTAAGATTAAAATCGGTAAACTAAATTAGCTGGGCATGGTGGTGCACACCTGTAGTACCAGCTACTCAGGAGGCTCAGGCTGGAGAGTCACTTGAACCCGGGAGGCAGAGGTTGCAGTGAGCCCAGATCATGCCACTGCCCTCCAGCGTGGGCAACAGAGCAAGACGCCATCTCAATCAATTAATCAATCAATCAATATTTTTAAGAAATAAAATAAAATTGATAAACTTATTTTGGCTGTGTCGTCTTTTTGCTTATCGTTGGTTCTTCCCTAAATTCTAGGCAGGAGAGGGTAGCCAAGTGGTTGTATTGGGAAAGGAGAAGGAAGTTGTTCTACTAAGCCTGTGCTAGAAGAACATTTCCCTTACCATCCTCCCCTTTTCTCCTTGAACACATTTTATGACTCTTAGTCTGAGAGCCTCTATGTATTAAGAGTGCTTGCTATTGTTCTTATAAGTTCTTAGCCTATAGAACTCAAGTTTAGCCTTCACAGACCCATTACTGACCTTCATTTAAAAATATCAACTGTTTTTAGATGCCACAGTGGAGCTATCCTTGGACAGCACACAAAATAATCAGAAGAAGGTGCCGGCCAAAACGCTCGTTTCTCTTCCTCCACAGGAAGCCACAAATTCTTCAAAGCCCCAGCCAACCTATGAGGAGGTGAGAATCTGTGCCGATGGTCTTATCACTTTTAGATATTCAGGATTGTGTGCTGCTAATCTGAAGTGCAGTTGAGTATGAACCTTGAGAAAATATTTATGACTCTTGAAGGAGATCTTTATGGTTACTGGACAGCCAAAATGCAATACAGGAGTCTTTCTTGGGCAGAGTATCTATTGCCCAGAGCAGAAAGGCTTTCAATGGTTACTAAAGATACTTAGGCCGGGCGCGGTAGCTCACGCCTGTAATCCCAGCACTTTGGGAGGCCGAGGCGGGTGGATCACGAGGTCAAGAGATCGAGACCATCCTGGTCAACATGGTGAAACCCCGTCTCTACTAAAAATACAAAAAATTAGCTGGGCATGGTGGCGCGTGCCTGTAATCCCAGCTACTCAGGAGGCTGAGGCAGGAGAATTGCCTGAACCCAGGAGACGGAGGTTGCGGTGAGCCGAGATCACGCCATTGCACTCCAGCCTGGGTAACAAGAGCGAAACTCCGTCCCAAAAAAAAAAAAAAAAAGATACTTAGTGTGTGAAACTTCCATATTCAAGAGTATAGTTTCTCCTCACTCCATTCCTAGCCTGCAAGAGGCAAGTCTTCATTGTCATCAAAATAAGATTTTAAGGGAATAGATGTAACAAAGACTTGTAAGCTGGCTCTTAATTTAAAATTTTGAGAGTTGGTTCATTGGAATTGTTGGGAATGAACAAAAGCTGAACACTGAAAGATACATCTTGATTTTATTAGATTGGTATAAGGTTATTACAGGGTAAAATTAATAGCTTTTTTATATTAACTCTCATGATTTGTCTTTTCTTTAAAAAGCTAGAGGAAGAAGAACAGGAGGACCAATTTGATTTGACAGTCGGTATAACTGATCCTGAGAAGATAGGTAAGTGTTCTTAGTACTCCTTGTGATGTTAGGGTGTGGCTGTAGAAAGCATAGGTAGCTAATTTCAGGATGGCTACCCTCAGAGTCAAACTAGCCAATGTGAAATAGTTCATTAGTATCTTTCCTGTAAAAGTAGACCCCTTGCTATGTTTCTACAGCCAGAGTCTATAGTTACTTAGTGCATTAGTCAGTCTTTTCTTGGCTTTAGGAAGAAAAATTAGTCATCAAATACTACTAGAATCTGTTTTTATTTTTATTCTTCTGGTATTTTTAGAGACAAGGTCTCATTTTGTTACCAAGAATGGAGCACAGTAGCACGATCATAGCTCACGGTCACCTCCAGCCCCTGGACTCAGCAATCCTCCCGCCTCAGCCACTCCACCCCCCCAAGTAGCTGGGACTACAGGCACGTGCTACCATGCCGACTAATTGCTTTTTTTGTAGAAACAGGGTCTTGCTATATTGCCTCGGCTGGTCTCAAACTCCTGGCCTCATGTGATCCTCCCTCCTTAGACTCCCAAATCACTGAGATTACAGGCATGAACCACCGAGCTAGAGTCTCTTTTTAAAAACTCAAATAGGCCGGCCACGGTGGCTCACACCTGTAATCCCAGCACTTTGGGAAGCTGAAGCAGGCAGATCACCTGAGGTCAGGAGTTGAAGACCAGCCTGGCCAACATGGTGAAACCCCGCCTCTACTAAAAATACAAGTTAGCCAGGTGTGGTGGTGTGTGCCTATAATCCCACCTACTCAGGAGGCTGAGGCCAGAAAATCGCTTGAACCCGGAAGGCAGAAGCTACAATGAGCCAAGATCATACCACCACATACCAGCCTGGGTGACAGAGCAAGACTCTGTCTCAAAAAAATTTTTAAAAACCCAAACATTGTCTTCTCCTTCAGAGTTGATAAGACCATTTTACTGTTTTTTGAGATAGTAAATTACGTGTAAGCACCCTAAAAATATAATATTCTAAAATTGAGGGATACTGAACTTATTTTTTCCCCTCAAGAAGTTTGAAACTCTGTTTTATACATATATTCTTGATAACCTTATGAGATGGAGAAGTCTTTGTCTGCGGGACCCAGGTTTAATTGTACTCAAATTGGAGATAGATCTTCAAAAAGCATAACACTTAACTTTGACTGGACTTGGATTTTTAGGATAGCTTTCTCCTCCCAAGCTTGCAAGCATTATCACTGCATGGAGAACAATAGGCTTTCCTTGTTCCAGCTGTGGTTCCTTACAGAAGAGGTTATACAGCCTGTCTTCCTAACAGGAGTAGTGTTCATACAGTTAAGAGGACAAATGTAATTCTCAACCCTTGGTCTATCTGGAACTAAGGATAGGACTTTGTTGGACTTTCTGCTAAAATTGTTGTCTTTTTTTTTTTCTTTTTTTTTTTTTTAGACGGGCTCTCACTCTGTCACCCATGTTAGAGTGCAGGGGTGTGATCACAGTTCACTGTAGCCTCAACCTCCCAGGCTCAGGTGATCCTTCCACCTCAGCCTTCTGAGTCGCTGGGACTACAGGTGTACATCACCATGCCTGGCTAGTTTTTTTGTATTTTTGTAGAGATGGCTTCACCATGTTGCCTAACCTGGTCTCTGGCCAAAATGGTTGTCATTAAACTGTTGACTTTAGGCCAGGTGCAGTGGCTTATGCAGGTAATCCCAGCACTTTGGAAGGTCAAGGCAGGAGGATCACTTGAACCCAGGAGTTTGGGACCGACCTGCCCATCATGGCAAGACCATGTCTCTACAAAAAGTAAAAAATGAGCCTGTCTCTACAAAAAAAACAAAAAATTACAGAAGCATGGTGGTACATGCCTGTAGTCTCAGGTACTTGGGAGGCTGAGGTGGGAGGATCACTTGAGCCTGGAAGGTCAAGGCTGCAGTGAGCCAAGATCATGCCTGTGCGCTCTAGCCTTGGTGACAGAGGAAGACCCTGTCTCCAAAAAAAAAAATTAATTTGAACTGTTGAGTTTTACTTTCCCCAGACTGTTACACTGGTGGGAATTTTTTGAGCATGTTATACAATTCTGTCATCTAACAATATAGGACACCAAGGACCAAAAAGGAAATAGCTTTCCATGGTAGAGCCTGGACCAGGACTTTGCATTATATGCCTAGATTCTCTCTTGTTTCTCTAATATTTATGAATATTCTTTAAACACATTAATTTTAAGCTAGTTATTTGCTGCTTTAAATCCTTGGTGGAATAAGATGAATGAATGGCACCAATTGTCTTAAAATGTACCACGTCATGATGTCTGAACCTGGAGAGGGAACATACTGGTTTTCTAAGGCTGCTGTAGCAAAGTACCATAAACTGGTTGAAACAACAGAAATTTCTCACTCTTTTGGAGGCCAGAAATCTCAAATCCTGGTGTTGGCAGAGTGCTAGAGAATGACTGTTCATGCCTCTCTCACAGCTTATGGCAGCCTCAGGCCTTCCTCGGGTTGTGGAGGCATCACTTCAGTCTCTGCTTTCACTGTCACATGGCATTCTTTCTAAGTGTCTCCATGCTGCCTTCCTTCTATGCATGCCTATTACTGTGTGCACATTCCCCCTTTAACAAATAAGGACACCAACCTGAGTGGAGTAGGGCCCATCCTAATGTCTTCATTTTAGCTTGATTACATCCATAAAGACCCTGTTACTAAATAAGCTCACATTCTGAGGAACTGGGAGTTAGAACCTAAAACATACCTATTTTGAAGAGGACACAATTTATCCCATAACAGAGAGTAATTTAAATATCCCATGGATCAGATATATTTAAACACAAATCACTCTTGAGGATAAGCTTTCATCTCCTTGCACTGTAGTCTAGATTCTTAGTCATGTTGATGCCAAGAAACCAGCTAATTAAAATATTTTCATATTCAAGGCCTGATCTTTATAACAACACATTCTGTTTGTGTGGGCTGTTTATTCAACATGTGCTTCTTGTTCCTGCACACATCTAAATAATTGAGAATTTAACTTTTACCAGGATATTCTTGTTAGAACCTTGGTAATTTGCATGTGTTATTTTCAACTCTGAAATTATTCTGGAAATTTACATAAATTTAAAACCTTGTATTACTAGCTCATTTGCAGATCTGTGCTATGTACATGCAGTATGTCTCTTTTCATGTACATTGCCTAAATAAAAGCAGCTGAGAAACAAAATATCTAAAGATCTTGCCTCTTCTATTTTCTCTGTGTTTGCATTTAGACTTTGTTAATTGCAGGCACTAAATTATGGGATTGACTTCCTAGACATTTAACCATAACTATTCTGCTATGAATGAAATTTTGAATATTACTTCTATAAAGTTAGATTTCTTTTTTTTTTTTTATCAGTAGGAAACATCCTTGGTAGTATTGGATAATTTAGTAAGGTGGTTTAGAAAAGAACTAAAGTTGGTAATCAGTATAAAGTAATTTCTAAAGTTTAGCTTATGGTTTCTGTTTTATATATACTCTGGGTAGGGGCTGGGGAAGTACAGCAGACAAGCCATCTATTCCTGTGTAAACTTCAAATTCTTGGTAAATTTTACAGGCATTTTCAGCCATCTTATTGAAACCAAGCTGTAATGTGTGACCCTGCTGATCCAGTACTGTCTGTTCTTCCTTCCCCTGGCCCTTCACCCCAGAACCAGTTCAGGGGCTTGAGCAGCTGGTAATTGTTGACCTAGGTTTTCCTGTTTGGTATGGGAAGGAATCAAGGGTCGGGGAGGCAGGGAACAAAACCAACCCCAGACACCATAGTCCAGCACTGGAGCTGTGTCTGTTTGGACTCCAGAATATGTCTTTTCAGTGTTCAGGGTATCAATGGCATCTTTATCTTTTTAAGTGGTCTAGGTCAGGACATCACCACAGAGAAAAAAACAGTAGCTAGAATCCCAAATTATTTAACAGTCAAAGGCTTTTTCATAAAAATAATTCCTCCAGGAAAGGGAGATTTGTGTGACATTAGGTAGTCAAAGTGTCTTCCTGCCAGGCCCTTTACTCTTGGTGAACATGCTAGATCAGAAAGGTCAGTGTCCCCCCACCCCCAGCACCATTGGAGGGGGTTGTGACGCTATTTCTGAAAGAGCAAATCAAGCCCAGAGCTAGCTAGCCTAGGGTAGAACTACTTGTTTCCTTTTACATCAGTTGCTTCCTTCTCCTCCTGCTTTATACAGCAAGAGAATTGTTTGGTTTCGGACAGATGTGTGTAAGCAGCCCAAATATTGGCATGGTAACAACTGACGGATTGTCAGTATCCAGTGCTGCTTTGTGGAGGGTATAAATGGAGCCTGGCTTTGGAACAGAGGGCTGACTCTCTTGTGTAACTCAAACTGGGGCCCAGCCAGCATCCATGGGGGCTTGCTATGTGTCACAGAGGCCCTGAGGCAAAGTAGAAACTGGATTCTAGGATTGCATATAAAGCTTGGGGATGAAACGAGCATCCCTTCTTATCCAGGGTTCCTATGGTGTATGATTCCTGGTTAAATGTTAGCTGAATTGGCACTGCTTTGGTTTACAAGATAATCTTCTCCTGCTTTCTTGTTCTCCCACAGGGGATGGTATGAATGCATATGTAGCCTACAAAGTTACAACACAGGTGAGTCCAGGTGACCCTGCTGATGACCATCTTCATAGACCTTGGTGCTTATACCAAGATCATCATTCAGATTATTTCTGGGTATCTCCTTTGTTTCTTTGCCAACATCTTCATGTTTACTCAGGATGGAGCAGGCCTGCATCCCCCTTGGTAATCTCATCTGGGTGCTCCAGACTGAGTCTTTTTAATACTTTTCCAGAGAGCTAACGTTTCAGTGTGAAACTTTGTTCTATTAAGTCATGTGGTGTATCTGATACAGCCCCATCCCTTTTAGAGAACTGTATGGTTTGGAGCTAGATTCGCAGATTGCTCTAAACTATCTTTTAAAATCTTCAGTGCTTCTGAGGTTTCAGAGAGCTTCTTTTAATACTTAACCTTTTGCTCCCCTGGTCTGGTCTCCTTTTGTGTATAATATTAATACATACAAAATGTACACAATGTTGCATACAAGTTATGAAGCATAATAAATGAAGCCCTAAACTTACCACTAGTCTTGAGTACCAGTGAATCCACCTGCATGTATCTCCATCGTATCCCCTGCCTCATACCTTAGAGGCAACCTTTCTCCTGAGTTGTCTCTCATTTCCTTTGTAAGAAATCTTTACATATATAGATATATATTAGACTGTTTGCTTTGTTTTGAGTTTCATAAAAATAGTATCATGCTGATAATTGTGCTTGCTTTATTGAGCATTTTTTCTCGTACCCATCCTTGATGGTCATAGCTTTAGTTAGTTGATATACCACAAAATATTTGTGTTTTCCTATTGTGAACATTTTCTGCTGTCAACATTTTCCAGTTTTTGTAAATGGGAACTTTCTTGCATGTCTCTAGTGCACACGTGGAAGGGTTTCCCTAGAGTATGTAACCAGGAGTAATTCCCCTGGGTCATAGGTACAGCAAATATTGGACACAAGGAATACAAACTGTTTTTTAAAGTCTTTGTACCAATTTATACCCCCATCAGCAGTGTATAAAAGTTCCCACTGATTCACTTCCTTGCTAGCAATTGGTGAGGCCAACCTCCTTAAATTTTGCCTATCTGGTAAGTATAAAGTGAACCCTCATTGTGATGTAGGCCTAACCTTTTTTGCTAGGAGTCTGCTTTGTATTGTCTCTCTATTAGTTGTTGGCCTGCGTCTTGTGAGCTCTAGATTATGATACTTTAGAGGATGGTGTCTACAGCTTAGACATTTCATCCGATTCCTATCCTGCTTCCCACCTGCTTCCCCTTGTTAGAAGCACTTTTTGTTTGTCTTTGGTTTGGCCACTATAATTCTAGGAGCTAATGCCCTTAAATAAGTCAATAAGGCCGGGCGCAGCGGCTCACACCTGTAATCCCAGCACTTTGGGAGGCCAAGGTGGGTAGATCACTTGAGGTCAGGACCTCAAGACACAACATGGTGAAACCCCATCTCTACTAAAAATATAAAAATTAGCCAGGCATGGTGGCACACGCCTGTAATCCCAGCCACTTGGAAAGCTGAAGCAAGAGAATTGCTTGAACTTGGGAAGTGGAAGTTGCAGTGAGCCAAGATTGTGCCACTGCACTCCAGCCTGGGTGACAGAGTGAGACCCTATCTCAAAAATAAATAAATAAAAAGGCAATGAAGGATGAGCTGGCCATGGTGGCGTGTGCCTGTATTTTTAGCTACTTGGGAGGCTGAGGCAGGAGGATCACTTAAGCCTGGGAGTTCATGGCTGCAGTGAGCTGTGATTGTACCAATGCACTCCAGCCTGGATGACAAAGTGAGATCCTGTCTCCAGAAAAAAAGCCAATGAAGGATGAATGAGTTACTGGTTACTGTAGAATTCTAGCTTTAAACTAGAACTGAACATATCTTTCTTTAGAGCAAGAGTTCTTAACCTGGGAATGAAACTGTATTTGAAATTTTTTTCTCAAAGATCAACATGGCTTCAGATGTGTTTGAATTTAATTGGTTGTCTTTATAATCCTATATATTTTATGCATTTAAAAATCATTATTCTGAGAAGAGCTCCTTAAGCTCCCAGACTGCCAAAGGGGGAACTATAGTTTTTAAAAGTTTAAGACCTTGGAGAAAGCTATTCACCAGGTGATGGAAGGTTAGGGATCTGGGAAATGGGTTTCTTTAATGTCAGTTGGATGGCTTTCAAGATATCATCCCCTATTTGGAATGAAATTGCTTTGTGTTTTTTCCTGTCCCCAAGACAAGCTTACCATTATTCAGAAGTAAACAGTTTGCGGTAAAAAGAAGATTTAGTGACTTTCTTGGTCTTTATGAGAAGCTTTCAGAGAAGCACTCCCAGAATGGCTTCATTGTCCCTCCTCCACCGGAGAAGAGCCTCATAGGTAAGCCTGTGGTCCTTCATTCCACTGGGATTGTTTTCCTTTGCATTCTCTCCAAAATTCACTTACTGTTTAGTGTATGAGACCACTTCTATTAACAGTCTTGTGGTTAGAAAAGAGACATTTCCAGTGTTTTCCTACCCTGGAGGTCCAGAGAAAAATTGCATATTTTGGCCTGTTCTCTTCTTGGGTGCAGTAGAGTCTCTGAGTTTAGCCTCCAGAGTTGCTTTGTTGGTTTGTTTTCTCTTGGTCTTTAGGAAGTCTTAAATGATTGCAGTTCCCTCCAGATTTAAATATACTAAATTGGATTTGGGGTCAGAGGAAGGAACCTCTTCATGAACATCAGTTGATGTTTGTACTCAGGTTCCATGGCCCCCTTTTTAAGAAGATGTATACTCTGCAAGTCCCAGAGTTTAGAACTTTCAGCACCTGGAGACTAGTTTTCAAAAATGTCTGTCATGTAAAGAAGCTTTGGCTCATCCTTGCACATAACATAGAAGCAGTCTTGGGTTGTGTTTTGTAGTGCTAGCCTCATTGCCTTTCCTCCTGTTGACACTTTAAAAAAAAACAGAGTTATCCTCTTCATGATGATTTATGGTTAATTCTGTTTTAGCAAGGGCTCTAGGAGGTCCAAAAAAATAAAAATAAAAAAATAAAAGATTTATAGTTATTTTGCTTTTGAAATTCCATTCTAGGAATGACAAAAGTGAAAGTTGGGAAGGAAGATTCATCTTCTGCAGAATTTCTTGAAAAACGGAGGGCCGCTTTAGAAAGGTAAGTGCTGTACAGCCATTTTCCTCAATAACGTGAGCACAAGTAAGAAGCTGAAAGTGAGTCTTAATGATGAGACAGTCCATTGAGTTAGAGATGAAACTTAAATGAATTGAAGTTGCAAACCTCCTTATCGTCTCTTACCATTTCCTGAGTTGCTTATTTTCCCACCTTGGGAATAGACCATCTTCTGTTTTATCCCTATCCTCAGTAAGCAGGCAGTCATACTGTTAGGCAATCAAATATGAATGGCTCTGAGGTTTCTTTTTGACCAGTTGTTTTTCTGTGTGTTTTTGGAAATATCAAGAATGTGAACTTGAATATGCTTACAAAAGGAGAGTCCTACTTAAGTGCCTTATCTGAGGACTTTTTTTTCTTTTTGAGATGGAGTCTCGCTCTGTCGCCCAAGCTGGAGTGCAGTGGTGCAATCTCGGCTCACTGTAACCTCCACCTCTGAGGGCACTTTAAGTAACAAAAGACATGGCATCACTGCTAGCACTGTGTGACACCCAGAACCTTCTGAGGCCAGCTCAACTAACCAGATGATAACTGCTTACGTTTTAGGTACCTTCAGAGGATTGTGAATCATCCTACCATGTTACAGGACCCTGACGTCAGAGAGTTCTTAGAAAAAGAAGAGGTTAGTATTCAGTGCAAACTGAATTTCACAATTTATATCTGCCCCTAGTGAAATGAAACTGGTTCATTCTAAAACTATGTGAGCACTTAACATGCCTAGTACCAGACTATATCCTACTTTTGTGTGAGCCCCTGAGAGTGACAGGTATTTTTCAGCCTTTGAAATAAAAGAAGCTCTGCCTGTAATCAAAAGCAATTGGTTGTAGAGGTCAAATGGCAGCCTAGCATTGTCTTACTGGATCAACACAGTGATCTCTTTGGCAGGCCGTTGGCATGCTGTAGGTTACTTCTTGGCTCAAATTGAATGCATATTTTATGTGAGGCGGGGCATTGGTTAAAAATCAGTTAGCACAAACCACAGAACTGCCGTGTAGCAAAAGTGTTAATTGAAGTAGACAGTCTTTTTTTTACAGTCCACGCATAAGCTAGTCATGATTGTCAAAAATTGGAGACAGCCCAATTGCTAACAGTGGAAGAATTACATAAAATATATCAATACAACAAATACTTGGTTCTCATCGTAAACAAAGTATACAGAAATGTTAGTACATGGAAGCATACATTAAAAGAATTATAAAATGTAAAACCTGAAATAGCATATAAATACAGCTGTAGGGTGGGCACGGTGGCTCATGCCTACAATCCTAGCACACTGGGAGGCTGGGACGGGTAGATCATGAGGTCAGGAGTTCAAGACCAGCCTGGCCAAGATGGTGAAACCTCGTCTCTACTAAAAATACAAAAATTAACTTGGCATGGTGGCGTGTGCCTGTAATCCCAGCTACTTGGGAGACTGAGGCAGAGAATTGCTTGAACCTGGGAGGTGGAGGTTGCAGTGAGCTGAGATTGCGCCACTGCACTCCAGCCTGGGCAACAGAGTGAGACTCCATCTAAAAAAAAAAATAAAAAAAAAAAAAATAAAGAAAGAAACATGTAAGTCATTAGGGATCAAAAGAAACACTGGAGTAAAATGTTTTATCTCACAGGAAAGCAAACTAGAAGGAAGTAAGTGACCGGGTAGGGCTGTCGTTTTGTTTAATTTTTATTTTTAAATTTTTCTTTCATTTGTATATAGTATGTGTTATTCCAGTGAAGAAAATGATACTAAATAAATGAGATTTTTTTTAATGAACTGTTTTAATTAAAAACTCCTTGTCAAATGCTTGAAACCTTTTGGTCTTCTCCTGTGGATATTCCTAAATCCCTCTTCCTTTTCACCCTCTCGTCTCTACTCCATACCTCTAAGCAGGGTTTGTCTGTAGCAGCACTGTGGACACTTTCGGTCAGATAATTCTTTGTCGTAAGGATCGTACTTTGCATTGCAGGGGATTTTACCAGCATTCCTGGTACCTACCCACTAAATCCAGGTAGCATCCCCTCCCTAATTATAACAACCACAATCATCTCCAGACATTGCCAAATATCCCTTAGGAAGCAAAGTGGCCCCATGTTTAGAATTCCTGCCGAGCCAGGCACAATAGTTCACACCTGTAATCCCGGCACGTTGGGAGGCCGAGGCAGGCAGATCACCTGAGGTCAGGTGTTTGAGACCAGCCTGGCCAACATAGTGAAACCCTGTCTCTACTAAAAATACAAAAATTAGCTGGGTGTGGTGGTAGATGCCTACAATCCCAGCTACTCGGGAGGCTGACGCAGGAAAATTGCTTGAACCTTGGAGGCAGAGGTTGCAGTGAGCCAGGATCACGCCGCTGCACTCCAGCCTGGGCAATAAGAGCAAGACTGTCTCAAAAAAAAAAAAAAAAAAGAACTACTGCCATAGAGTCCTGAACAGTAAAATCTGACATTTTAGCATAATGTGCTGTATATGCTATATATTCTTCAGCATCCTTTCCATGCCTTAGAGAGTACTGGGAAGACTGAACATCAATCAAATTGTTTCTAAATATTTGGCATGCTTGGCTACTAGGTCATCCCTGAAAGTAGCTTTGATCTGAATAAATAATTCCCTTGTCCTTGGATATTTGTTTACTGAAGAAAATGCGAACACAGCACAGTTTTAGTCTCTTAAGACTTTTAAGCCCAGTTGTATACAAAGTATGCTAATCCAAGGGAAGGTCTGACTTTTAACAAGAGTATGCTTGGTACTTAAGCATTTCATTCCTGGGTAGGCAGACAATCTCAATTTTAGGTTGCCTGGTCACATAACACCCCAGTCCACTTTTTTTCTGTATAAAATATCAAAAGCTGAAAATGTTGCTGATTCTTTTTAACATGGTTCTTTGATTTTTCTTTTTTTTTCTTTTTTTGGAGAGGGAGTCTTGCTTTGTTACCAGGCTGGAGTGCAGTGGCGTGATCTCGGCTTACTGCAACCTATGCCTCCTGGGTTCAAGCAATTCTCCTGCCTCAGCCTCCCAAGTAGCTGGGACTATAGGCCGCGTGCCACCATGTCCAGCTAATTTTTTTTTTTTTTTTTTTTTAGAGAAAGGGTTTCACCATGTTAGCCAGGATATTCTCGATCTCTTGACCTCGTGATCCGCCCGCCTCGGCCTCCCAAACTGCTGGGATTACAGGCTTGAGCCACCGCGCCCGGCCCAGTTTTTGTTTTTTTTTTTGTATTTTAGTAGAGATGGGGTTTCACCATGTTGAACAGGATGGTCTCAATCTCCTGACTTGTGATCCACCTGCCTTGGCCTCCCAAAGTGCTGGGATTATAGACATGAGCCACCGCACCCAGGCTGGTTCTTTGATTTTTCTTTATGCCCATGTTAGTTGTGGATTCCTCAGGCTGCCTTTGAAAACAATTTACAGTTCAAATAATTGTCTGGCAAGTTTTGGGCATGCCATCTGATGGATACTAATTCTTCTGAACCTAAAATAGGACTAGCAGATAACTTGCCATTCCTGCCTTCTTGGTCTTGTAGCTGCCACGTGCCGTGGGTACCCAGACGCTGAGTGGTGCTGGTCTCCTCAAGATGTTCAATAAAGCCACAGATGCTGTCAGCAAAATGACCATCAAGATGAATGAATCAGACATTGTGAGTAGCCCTGTTCCTCTTACCTCCACCTTCCCCTGAGGCTTATAGGTCAGAACCCCTAAGGAGTCCTAAAATTTCTGAGATTAGAAACTTGTTAATATTTCAGTCCCTTTTTAAAAAACAACTGCTGAGAAAAGACTGTAGTGCACCCATAGAAGTAATCTCATTAAAGCTCTGGGCTTTTGTGTTTCAGTGGTTTGAGGAGAAGCTCCAGGAGGTAGAGTGTGAGGAACAGCGCTTACGGAAACTGCATGCTGTTGTAGAAACTCTAGTCAACCATAGGAAAGGTAACAACCTCTGAAATGCACTTGGAGCTAGGGGAAATTGTTGTCTCCAGTGAGCTGGAGATGGGAGGGCATGCTGTTCCCAATCCACTCAGCCATCCAAGTTGAAATTCTCAGCCCACTGGGTCCTTGATGTTCTGATAAAAAAAAAAGGTATGCTTTGCATCGCCTAGCAGAAAACAGGATTCAACCACTGTGGGCATTGTACTTTTCTACCTGGGAGGGGTGCAGGGAAGCCGTCCCAGATACAGCGTGACCTGGGGATATAGGCTTCTGTTGATTTCAAGTTGATGGCTTATATCCAAAATGATGTCATACATGCTTTAGCTACATAGTCAAACCAGCAATGTGTAAATGCAGGGAAACCACCTGTCTCCTGATCCTTCTTTTTTCTTTAGGGAAATTTGCTTAAGAGCTAGTGAAATTTTCCCAATTTGAATATTTTCCCTCTCTGCCTTAAACATGCTGATAATTAGAAATCTAAACAGACAGAAGACCCATAGCATGAGGCCAATGGAAATAAGTGTTGGCAAACTATAATCTGGCCCATGGGCCAAATCTGGCCCTGGTTCCTATTGCCATAAGCTATAAGTTTAGGTTTTTATATTTTTAAAGGAATGAATGGGGGTAGAAAATAATCTGTAGCAGAGACTATGTGTAACCTGCAAAGCTTAAAACATTTATTATCCGGCTCCTTTACAGAAAGAGTTTGCCTGCTCTAGAACATGCAGGACTCTACAGTGTTCACATGCATTTACTCTTGCCTCCTGTACATACAGGCCACCATTCATGAGCTTTAACATAAATATAAGAATAATTTATGGCAGTGCGGTGGCTCATGCCTGTAATCCCAGCACTTTGGGAGGCTGAGGTAGGCGGATCACTAGGTCAGGAGTTTGAGACCAGCCTCACCAACGTGGTAAAACTCCATCTCTACTAAAAAAAATACCAAAATTAACTGGGCATGGTGGCGTGCACCTGTAATCCCAGCTACTCAGGAGACTGGGGCAGGAGAATCACTTGAACCTGAGAGGCAGAGGTTACAGTGAGCCGAGATTATGCCACTACACTCCAGCCTGGGCGACAGAGCAAGACTCCATCTCAAAAAAAAAAGAATAGTTCCTTTGGCCTGTTTGTGTTATTCAATGACTGGCCTTTGGTTCTCTAGGGATATTGGAGCTGCTTCCTTCAGGTAGGCCTAACCCAGTGAAACTCAGGATAGCTGGTGCTTCTTCCTCCTGCTCCTATACCAGGCCACATTCTCCTTCCTCTCCAAATACAGTTAACTGTGGTGTAAGTGACTGGATTGCAGAGCCCTCCGTTGCCAGACATGCAGTGGGCAGCATTGCTAAGACATGCCATGCAGTGTCGGCTGATTTGTCCCTTTTCCTGGTGAGATCAGAGAGGCCTCTGCTGTCTTTTCCTCCTTCCAGAGCTAGCGCTGAACACAGCCCAGTTTGCAAAGAGTCTAGCCATGCTTGGGAGCTCCGAGGACAACACGGCATTGTCACGGGCACTCTCCCAGCTGGCTGAGGTGGAAGAAAAAATTGAGCAGCTCCACCAGGAACAGGCCAACAATGACTTCTTCCTCCTTGCCGAGCTCCTGAGTGACTACATTCGCCTCCTGGCCATAGTCCGAGTAAGCTTCTGTTTCCTTTCTTCCTCCTTCCCTTGATTTGATTTGTCTTTCCTTTGCTTATCCCTTTCTCAAGACAGTTTCATCCCATTCTAGTTTGTAAATAGGTGTCACTTTTTCTACTTTTAAGAGAAAAGGTATCCTGTAAACCAAACAATCTATTCACCTGTTAGCTAGTTATCACTGAATCATTTTGAGGCCCACAGCGAAGATTCCTAGAAGCACTTGGAGAAAAGACCACTCTTGAATTTCCAAATAGTCGTCCCTTATTGTTGAAACTGGACAGTGTCCTCCATGCTCCTTTCTTGAAGCAAGGTTCCTTACAGACCTGCTGTCCTGACCCCTTGGAGCAGTGACTTCCTCAGTCCTTTGGTCTTTGCCTCCTTAACAGTAAGCGGTGGCTTTGCTCTGGTTAAGAGCTCTTGCTGGCGTCCACTTGTCTTTCCAGTGAGGGCAGTCAGGTAACTACATGGAACTGGCTTGGCATTACATGGAAGAGGGCAGCCAGGGGGCTGAGAGAGCTTGTACCAGAGCCCTCCCTGTGCTGTGCCACCCCGCACTGGTCACATTCCAGCCCGCCCCGCATCAAGCACCTCACTCTTTCTCCTGGTGATCAAGCACCGTGATTTCCCGTGAGCACTCCTGGCAGTTAACGTAAAGGAATCTTGACAGTGGTATTCGCTCTCAGATGGCCTCTGTGAGACGGAGGAAAGAACCAAGAGGGAGCCTGGCGCCTACACTATAAGGGCCCAAGTCCATCCCTGACTTGGCTTGCAATCAGGATGTATGAGCCTCAGAGTTAGAACAATGCCACTCCTGGTTTCCCATCCCCAACTTATCTCCCGTAGGGAGCGTCTGGGTTGTGTCAGGAGCAGAGCTGTTCCCAGGCTGTCGCTTCCCCCATCCCCGGGGTGGAGTTGCTTCATAGAGGCTGTGAGGTTGCTCATTGCCTCTCCCGCTGCTGTGTGGTTTGCTGCTAACTCCAGAGTGATAAGAGGCTTGAAAAATAAGCTGCTACGTAATTCTTAGAACTGATCAGACTACTTAGACTGGAGAGGCAGCCCCAGGAAGGGCACTCTCTGGGGGAAGCTTTCTGTGAGGAGCATTGCTTGGGTCTCTGGAGAGCACAGCTCTTGGATATAGCCCCCAGGCAGAGTGAGCCTGCCTCATCCTAGAGCTCCATGGGCTAGGGCTGGGCACAGAACTGTGAGTGGTCTTTTCTCAGAGACCCTCCACCTGCCTACCTCATGATTAAGGTGGGATTGGAGAGAAGAGCAAAAGTTTCTTTTCTTTTCTTCCCTGAGCATGGTGCCAGACCACTGTTAGCCCCGTGGGTTGAGCTTGAGTCTTACTTGGATATGATATTAGCCCTTTACCTAATACTTTGACATTGAGGTGTTAAGATGGGCAGGGGAGCAGCAGTGACAGTGCTAGGGCAGGTGAATTTGGTGGTATTGCCCTCCACAAAGTTCAAGTTTGGCAAAAGCCTTCACAAAGGAGGCATAGACAATATTCAGGGAAGGCCAGGCCTGGTGGCTCATACCTGTAATCCCAGCACTTTGGGAGGCCGAGGCGGGTGGATCACCTGAAGTCAGGAGTTTGAGACCAGCTTGGCCAACATAGAGAAACCCTGTCTCTACTAAAAATAGAAAAATTATCTGGGCATGATGATGAGTGCCTGTAATCCCAGCTACTTGGGAGGCTGAGGCAGGAGAATCACTTGAACCTGGTAGGCGGAAGTTGCAGTGAGCCGAGATCGTGCCATTGCACTCTAGTCTGGGGGACAAGAGTGAAAAAAGAAGAAAATATTCAGGGAACTTCTGCTGGGTGGCTGGCCCCAGGCACAGATCCTTGACTCAGGCTGCTGCTTGCTGCATATTAAGTGAATCCATGGGTGTGGTTATTCAGGCCAACAGCTTCCTCCCCTGGAAATGTTGATTGTGGTCAGGGAGCTGGAAACAAGGAAAACTGGCAAGCAGATTTTGGGGAGCTTCTTGGAGGCCTTGGTAGCCTAGAGCAGGGGAGTGTGTGGTTGGGAAGAAGCAGTGTGGCCTTGTGGTGGTTTGAAGGGTTGATTTAAAATGTGTCAAGCTAACCTTGTACATTATTTGGGTGTCAGTTTCAAGGTTGCGTCCTTAGCGTGGAGTTCCCTGACATATTTCCCAGGCTAATCTAGGACCCTAGTTTCATGTTATAGTACCTGCTGCTTTCCCAGTAGTCTGCCTACTTATAAGTATCTATTTGTAATTGCGAATGTAATGGTGGCCTTTTCCATTAGATGACAAGTTCCATGAAAACGGGACCATGAGTTTCATCCACTGTGTTCTTAGCCCCGGACACGTCGCAGGCACTCAGGGAAAGTCTGTAGCCTTATGAACTGACTGATCTGAGGGAGGTACTTTTGTAAGGCATAGTATTGGTCCCTGGCATGAGGCCACCTACTGGCTCCCTGCCATCCAGCCCTGGGAGTAGCATGAAGCAGCATGGCGCTGGCCTCCTGGAAGCTTGGAGAGGAGTCTTACCCAGGCTTTGCTCCTAGACATTAAACTTCCCAGCCAGGCACTAACATGTGGCTGCAGAACCTGCCCTTGCTCCATCCGTCCCTAGCGCAGCTGCTGGGAGAGCCTGTCCCGAGGCAGAGACAGCAGAGCTCTTGAAGAGCTGGCTGTGCTCCTCCTCAACCCCACCCCCACAGGCTGCCTTTGACCAGCGCATGAAGACTTGGCAGCGCTGGCAGGATGCCCAAGCCACACTGCAGAAGAAGCGGGAGGCTGAGGCTCGGCTGCTGTGGGCCAACAAGCCTGATAAGCTGCAGCAGGCCAAGGATGAGATCCTTGAGGTGAGTCCCCTGAAGCAGCCCAGCCAGGGGGTTCTATTGGCTCCAAATGAACCCAGCTCCCATCCCACCCAGGGGCTTGGAACCCCACAGCAGGAGACAGTGCTGATTAAGTCTAAAGGGTTGTGGCTGCCGAGGAAGCCTCTGAGAATGACTCCAGACCTTCCTGAAGCCTGGTCCCCCTGTTCTCCTCCTACTCTACCCAGACTTGTCAAATCGGAATCTCTGGCCCGGCATGCTGGCTCACACCTGTAATCTGGGCACTTTGGGAGGCCAAGGTGGGCAAATCACTTGAGGTCAGGAGTTCGAGTCCAGCCTGGCCACCATGGTGAAACCCCGTCTCTATTAAAAATACAAAAAATTTTGTTGGGCATAGTGACGTGCGCCTCTAGTCCTAGCTACTCAGGAGGCCGAGAGACAAGAATCACTTGAACCCGGGAGGAGGAGGTTGCAGTGAGCCGAGATCGAGCCACTGCACTCCAGCCTGGATGACAGAGTGAGACTCCACCTCTAAAAAATAAAAAAAATCTCTGCAGGAGGGGTCCTGGCTGGGTCTTTGAAAAGCTTCCTAGCTGATTCAGATATGCCTTCTCATGAGAACTAAAAGGTTTTCCAGGTCTACCACCGCTGCTGGTGAGTACCTAACCTGGAGGCTGCTGGAGCACCAGAGCTTTCTTGAAGGACCACGCTTGGTCCCAGATGCCTGGAGCACAGGCATCTCTTTTCCAGCCAGCCCCTAAGGCGGCCTTCTGCTGGGCTCTGACTTACATGCAGAATCCCCTGTGACACCTCATCTTATCCACAGGGACAGAAAGACGTAATGATCAATCAAGAACTCATGTAAAATTGCTGTCCAAATGTGAAGTCTTAATAATGATGGCATAATATGAGGTGATCCTTTCTTTCTTTCTTCCCAGTGGGAGTCTCGGGTTACTCAGTATGAAAGGGACTTTGAGAGGATTTCAACAGTGGTCCGAAAAGAAGTGATACGATTTGAGGTGAGACAGAAGGTCCCACTTCTCACTTAGCATACAGTGCTTGGTCCGTCCAACTCCATTGGGTAAGGAGATGGAGGTGCCAGTGACTTGGCAATTCTCATGAGCAGGCGTGGCCTTCTTTGGGGGGTGTGTGTGCTTGTTCACAGGCACAGTGGCACACTTACACTTGTGACTGGACCAGAGCAATTAGACACAAAGCTTGCAGCTGCCACATACCTTCAGCCCTGTCCTTTCTCCTCCACTTCCCATCTCCTGCCCTCCAACAAAGCCTTTCAAGGCCTTGGCAGTCCTCTTTGGCTGGAAATTACAGCTATTTCCCCTGCTGCTTCTAATTTCTGAGACTATGTTTGGCCTTGGTCAGCAATAAACACCACCAACCCATCAAAAGGGAAAGGAAAAACTGGTCGGTCAGTGTACAATCTTGTCTCCTAGAAAGAGAAATCCAAGGACTTCAAGAACCACGTGATCAAGTACCTTGAGACACTCCTTTACTCACAGCAGCAGGTATGTAAGTTGTGCCTGACCTTCATCCTCTACTGTCTGCTCCAAAGGCCGGCTGCCTCCTTGGGGTTTCTGCGACAAGATGTGCAGGTCCTGCTTCTGAGGGGCTGGGCCCTCCTATAGTCAAACATTGAAAATAACCCCTGCTGCTCTGACATGGAGCATCCAACAGGATCTTTTATTAAGCAGGAGGGCCCTGCGCTGCTGCCCTCATTCTGAGGTGAGTTAGTTTTTGAGGACAAACTCCATCTCCCTGTAACTGCTTAGCCTTCCAGCAGCCACCCCATGATACCACCTGGCCCTCCTGAGGCTAAGGCCTCATCAGTATGCGAAACAATGGCCCCACTGCGAGGAGCTAACTGAGCCAGGAAAGTTGTGGCCACCACAGGCATGCTCCCTCTGGGTTGGAGCCAAGACTGTCTTCAGAGACTGGCCTTGCACTTGGGGCTCAGGAACTGCTGCTTCCCCTAGTGAGAGGGAGGTGTGAGGGTCATGTGGTGTGTACAGCTGCTGGGAGCCTGCCTTTGTGGGGCGGAGGCGCTTGGGGAACGCCAGGACATTGGGGAACGCCAGGACATTGTGCTTGCTTCCTCCCAGCCTGGCTCAGGCTCTGCCACTAGGTGGGGGCACTTGCTTACTGTCCCCACTTCTTTGCAGCTGGCAAAGTACTGGGAAGCCTTCCTTCCTGAAGCAAAGGCCATCTCCTAATGGACCAAGGACCCCAGAGCCCACTTGTGTGACGCTGCCTTTTTATACACTGTCCTCCTCCACCTTGATGGACCCCCCATCCTGCATCCTGCATAGGCTGGACTTAACCCCTTCTTCCCTGTCCCCATGACCACTGTCCCCAGTTACTCTGACCATTATTTCATTTAGCTTCCATATATATTTTCTTACCTAAGAGAATAGTTTCCTGCTTTAAGCAAAAGACCTACAATAGGTGGTAGAATTATGGGATGGGGTGGAGTATTGATATAAATATATAAATACAAATGTATATTTTTCAGGATGTGGTTTAGGAACTGGGAATAACGTTTTCTGTTACTCCTGATGGTGCCATGAAAAGGTTATGTAATAAAATATTTTAAAATCAGGTCACATGACTCAGAATGGTGGTGCTTTTTGCTTAGGCTGGGAACAGTTGGGAATCAGGTCTGGAATACTCCTAACCAAGAAGTTGCCCAGGTATAGTAAGTTTTTCTCTACCGTTCACAAGTTTTTGCTGCTGCTTCCCTCTGGAAATGGGTTTTCTTTCTCTCTGCCTACCTCAGCTACCTGTTCTGAGGATCTCAATCTGTTTCATATTCCCACTTCTTAAGGGAAGGAGTTTTAAAAACATCTCTTAAAATAAGAGGAGCAAACCTATTCTCCTGCAAAGGAGGCAGAGACTTTCTTTCTCTCTCTTTTTTTCTTTGGTATCCCCATTGTTAAGCAAGAGCCTTTCTCTTTTATTCCTCCTGTTTCCCTAAGCTGCTCAGGGCTCTCTGAGTCTTGCCCTCTGATGGCAAGTCTTATATATAAACCTATTTTTGTCGCCCATCAAAACACATTCTCAGTAGACTGTGTGAAGGTGTGAAGGGCTGATAAGGACTTGATGCTTTATCTCCATAGACATGAAAGCCATGCCCTCTGCCTCTAGATAGGGTGATCTGATCTAGCCATCCCTTCTGCTGGACTCTGAGCTGCTGAGCCGTAGGAGGTTCAAAGAAGCTCTACTGTTCTGTGCCCAGGAGGTAGCTTGCCAGCAGGAGCCCCCAGACACAGCCAAAGGGTGTTCACACAGATCTCTGCCAGTCTGGCTAGGGGAGGCCAGAGTCTCAGGTCAGTCAAGGCTGGGCTTCCCCCTTAGCTATGTCCACAGCTGCTCAAGCTGTACTCATCAGAGTGGACTTTGAAGCTCCTTTGTGAGCTCGAGCCGCTGACTGCCACTGTGGGAGCCTTGCCACCTCCAGCCCAAAGACGCTTCTGCCATAGGGGCCCCAGGTCCTGCTCTATCAGTTCTCTTTAGTGGGGGGCCAAGATTTGGGGCAAGCTAGCCTGAGGCAAGGAAGTGAAGGAAACATGCTGATTTCCTGTGCAGGGGCTCAGCCCCAGGGGAAGGGTCAGTGCTGCAAGGATTTTAACAGGTGAATTTTTTGGAAAAAGTCACTCTCTACCCCTCAGTATCCTTATCAACTTTGGTTTTATCCTTCTAGTCTTTATTATATGCTTGCTTTTACATAGTTGTAATAATATACACATAAAATATTTTGTATCCTGCTTTTGACATTCAAAATTGTACATGTTATAAGCATATTTCCATATTGTTATATAGCTTCACAAAGTTGATTTGTAAAGCTGTGTGATTTGAAGGCTTCCATAGGGTGACTGTACCATAATTTTCATTCATCCCTTGTTGTTGGGTTCTTGGTCGGGGGTTGTTTTGTTTTGTTGGTAGCTTTCAACTTTTTAATATAATTTCAGATTTACAGAAAAGTTGCAGGACTATCACAAAGAACTCCTGTATATCTTTTATCCAAATTTACCAAGTGTTTACAATCTATCCTATTTGCCTTATCTGTATTTCATGTTGTCTTAATCATTTAAGAGTAATTTGCAAGATACCCCATTATGCCCCAAAACGGTATGCATCTCCCTAAGAACATAACATTCTATTCTAAGAGAAGGAGAGAAATCTTTTAAGAATCTGTAAGTATTCTTTTAAGTAATATTATGAAAATCAGGAAGTTGAACAGTGATTTAATACTGTTATCTAACCCGTGGTTCATGTTTAAATGTTGGCAGCCTAATAATGTCCTTTGTGGCTATTCTTTTTCCTTGTGCAGGATCATGTGTTACATTTACTTGTAAATGTGTCTCTCTCAGTACTGCAGATTCCTCAGCCTTTCTTTGTCTTTCATTACCATGACATTTTTGAAGACTACAGGCTGTTTTGTTGAAGGTTCCTCAATTTGCATCTGTGTGATGGTTCCGCATGACTAGATTAGGGTTCTGCATTCTGGGCAGGAATATCACAGAAGCGATGCGTCCTCAGTGCAGCGTAATCAGCATATCATGTCAGTTTATTAATATTGTTAACTGTGTTCACTTGGTTGGGTTGATGTCTGCCAGATTTCATTTTAAATTTACAGCTTTCCCTTTGTAATTAACAAGTAATTTGTGGGGAGATACTTTGAGACCATATAAGTATTTTGTTTCTCATTCACTATTTAGTACCAGTTGATTAGTCTTGTCTGAGTTATTACTGTCATGATTGACCAACACGATTTCCTAACTAACTCCATAATGCCTTCTACATTTATTGGCTGGCATTCCATTTATAAAGAAAACATCCTTTCTCACCATTTATGTATTCACTTGTTTATCAGTATGGATACAGGGATTCCTATTTTACTCAAAGTTGCAGGCCATTGCTTTGATTTTATCTTGGTTCTCAAATTGTCCCAGATTTATATCAGCCTCTTATGTGTTTTTAGCTTGTCCCCATCATTTTTCAGCCCTTTCTTACCTTCTGGTATAACAAGATGTTTCAGGTTTATCTGGAATGTTCCCTGCCCCAGCCCTGTCTGCAGGAAGGATTTAACAACATGGAAAAGGAGGCAGACTGGAATCAGCCATTTCTCCAGGGAGTCTTGGTTCCTTATAATAGAGAATAGTATTTCTTTTTATTTGATTTGATGGTTATTATTGAGATGGAGTCTTGCTCTTGTCACCCAGGCTGGACTGCAATGGCGCAATCTTGGCTCACTGCAACCTCCACCTACCGGGTTCAAGTGATTCTCCTGCCTCAGTCTCCCAAGTAGCTGGGATTATAGGCACCCACCACCACACCTGGTTAATTTTTGGTAGAGATGGGGGTTTCACCATGTTGGCCAAGCTGGTCTCGAACTCCTGACCTCAAGGGATCCACCAACCTCAGCCTCCCAAAGTGCTGGGATTACAGGCATGAGCCACCACACCCGACCAGAGAATGGTATTTAGAAACCTAGATCTAGATGCCAAATGTGCTTATTGGTACTGGAATGTCATTGCCTCTAGGCTCTCACCAGACAGTTCAAAGAAATATGTAGCAGTGTATAGTAACAAGATAGGGTAGAGATACCTGACATAAATAGATATTAAAAATCATGAATTCACACTGATGCTTTGAACCAGCCCCTTTTAGGTTTATTCCAGTCTCCCCACTTCTCCATGTTGTTAACTCTTTCCTCCAGAGAGACAAAGATTTCAGCTTGCTTTAAGTTTCATCTAGTGATCATTCTGAAGTAAGTGTGTTTTTCTTACTTCGTTAGAATGACGCCTCCTCTGGTTTCAGAACTTCTTCCTCTGCTCCCTGTATCCCGAGGCTGACGGGGCCAGTTGTCTTTAGGGCTTGTACATTTTTGTAAAGAGCTTACACATGTGGAAATCAAGTAGGCCAGTAGTGGTTTAAGGGTACTGAGCTGGAAGCCTGTACAAGGAATAATAGGAGCACAAAGGAAGAAGGTGGTATTCCAGCTGGGGATCCAGGAGGGAGGACTTTGTGGAGATGCTTGAACTGAGTCTAAAAGGTGGAAAAGTGTTTGCTGCTTCTGCTGGGACCCTTCTGCCTCCCTGATCCACCCACCTCAGCCTCCCAAAGTGCTGGGATTACAGGCGTGAGCCACCACACCCGACCAGAGAATGGTATTTAGAAACCTAGATCTAGGTGCCAAATGTGCTTATTGTTACTGGAATGTCATTGCCTCTAGGCTCTCGCCAGACAGTTCAAAGAAATATGTAGTTGTTTATACTGTCTGTCTGGGAGTGTGAGGTAGGCACATCTAGGGACATGTCAAGTGGCTTGGTGTGGCTAAAGTCAGTGAGGACCATAGAGAAAAATGAGCAGGAGCCAGATCACAGGGTGCCTGATAGGACCTGGGAAGTGCATTCAACATCACCATGGCTGCTTTGTGATCTGGACACACCAGAAGGTGTGAGACTGGAGGCAGGAAGAGCAGCCAGGCTCATCCGGACCCTCAGGAGAGCTGAGAAGGGCAGGTATGATGGGACCAGAGCTCGGGAGAGTTTCGGGACGTGAAGTTGGAACCACTGAGATCCAGTCCCTGATTTGATGAGAGCCTCAGGGGAGAGGGAGGTAACTAGCATGTCCCCCAGGCTTCTGGCTCAGACACTGGGTAGACAGTGAAGACCTTTGTAACATGTGAGGCAACAGGTTCGGGGAAGATGGGAGGGGCAGCAGTGGTGGGGGCAGTGAGTGCTGAAGGTGTTCAGGAAGCAGCTCTGGGCCAGGTACAGTAGCTTACACCTGTATTTTTAGCATTTGGGGAGGCTGACATAGGAGGATCGCTTGAGCCCAAGAATTTGAGACCAGCCTGGGCAATATAGTGAGACCCTGTCTCTACAAAAAATAAAAACAACTAGCTAGGCATGTGTGGTGACACATGCCTATGTTCCTATGCAGGAACATCACCTGAGCCCAAGAGGTTGAGGTTGCAGTGAGCTATGATTGTGCCACTACACTCCAGCCTAGGTGACCAAAGCAAGATCTTGTCTCAAAAAAAAAAAAGCAGCTCTGGATGGGAAGGGAGGGCAGTTGCTGTAAGCAGCGGAGTTAGAGTAAAAGGAGGCTTTGTTTTATGTAAAGGTGGGGCAAACATAAGCATGTTAATAAAATTCAGAGAAGAGAAAGAGAATGACTATCAGAGCCATGTTTGGAAGAAAATGTGGTCCGGAGCACAGGAAGGGGACCTGTGTTCAGAGGATGCCTCACTGTTGAGGCCACAGGAAAGAATCTTAGTGGAGGGGAGGCTGAAGAGGGGAAGTTTCATGCTTGATAATTAAAATTTTCTGAGCTAGGGATGTCATATTTACCTGTTTGAACCAAGTGGTTTAGATAAAAGGTACGGAGACAGGTCAGCAGCTCCTCTGCTTTCCCCAGGGCTAGTTCGGCACTCGGGCTCTAGAGTGCCAAGGATGAGGACTTGGACTTCGAGCTGGGGTGATCCCAGTATTCGGTGTCCGTACTTAGTGACAGAATAAATGAGAGAAATGGGAATAAGCCAGAATTGTTCCCTCAGACAGAAATACTAGCAACTTTCAGCTCTTCCCAGAAGACTTTGATTCTGAATGCTCTTGTAGCTGGGAGCCCTAAAAAAAAGAGTCTTTGAAGCAACTCAAATTTAAAAAAAGGAGACGAACTGATGGAAATCTCAGGATGGGGCCAAGATGTGACTGGAGTGTGTGTGCTGATGGAGGGCGTGTCCTTTGCTGAGCATGCTCAGGGCCCACAGGATGGCCACAGACTTCAGGGACATCAAGCCCCAAGGTGGTGGGATTTTCCCCACCAGTACTTGGCAGCCTAGGGGGATGGGAGGGCAGGAGAAGATAATTGGCCCCCTGGCTCCAGTCATAGGAGGGCACACCTTTGCTGCGGTACACACATGCCTGGACGTACACTGTCTTTGAAGACACCAGCTAAGAGTCTCTGCTCCATGTTTGGACAGGGCCAGACCTGAGCTGAGAGAAATGGACAAAAACAACTCAGGCCTATATTCTGGTGCACACGTCACCTGCCAATACTGTATCCTGTGATAAAGTCGGGTGATTTACTGTCTCCACCAAACTGTAAACTCTGGTGGTATGCCTTTATAACTCCATGGCCCCTGGCAAAGACTCAGACTCAAAACAGGTGTCAAATAGATAACCGTTGAGTGATTGTTCCCCCATTGCAGGCTCTGCCACCTGACAGTCATACTGTCTGGGAGAGGACCCAGCTCACCTTTTTCTCTTTATCTCCCAGTCCTTCTCAACAGTGCCAACACCTCCTGGAAACTGACTGCAAATGTGCTGCTTCTCACTCCTGTGTGGCCCTTGGAGCCTGGGTTAATGCTGGGCTTTGTACCTTAAGCACCCTTTCTCCCTTCCCCATTTGCAGTCTCAGAATTACACCTGTCTGAAGCGGGTGTTTTCCAATGCCCTAGATGGGAGTGTAAGGGTAAGGAGATGGGGGGCATTTGCCTGTGTCAGAACATTCACTGAGGAACCCACAGGTGCTTCTAGAAACCAAATCCTTGAAGATGACCAACCAGAAATGCCCATCATAGCACTGTTTACAGTTGCAAAAATGGAAACCAATTGAAATGTCCATCAGGAGGGGATTAAGTGAATTATGGTACAGTTACACCATTGAATATTCTACAGCCATTGACAATATATAGCTATATTCATTGACAAGAAAAACTCAGATTTTTGAGTGAAAAAAGCAGGTTATAGAATCGCATGATATTCACATTTATATAAAACTTTACATATGGGAAGGATGTTGATTGAATTGTTAATAACTATGATCACCTCTAGAGATGGAAGTTTGCATTACCTTTAATTTTTAATACCATTTTGTATTGCTTAACATTTCTATGTATTATCATTATAATGAGAAAAATCAAATAAAGCTATTTTCATTATGGGAAAACAGTCCAGTGCATCCTTTGAGGCCTGTGCCACATGTCTGTTCTCCAGGCAGATTCCCCTGATCTGCCTTCCGTGCCCTGCCCCAGCCTGGAGTGGAGCCCTGCATCTGTCGCCCTCTTCAGCCTCTGGCTTTTCTCTCCAGTGTGGTGTCAGCTCTGAGGCAATCTCTGTAGCCTCCTGAGCCCTGGACTCCCTAGGGTCCTGGGCTGCCCTGTCTTTGCTTATCCCGGTGTCTTCCCCCTCCTGCAGAGGAGACTCTGGGGCAGCAGCTGCTCCTTGGCTCAAGATCATTGCCATACAAGCCCGTGGGCCACTGAGCCCAGATCTGTGGATTTTTCAAGCGATCTGGAAATCTGGCCTAATTTGAGGTTTAATAGGCACCACCGTGGGTGGTAAGATTAGTGCATAGTACCCCGGGAAAGCCTGCAGGCCCCACAAGGCTTGCCCCAGACAGGCCTTTTGCCCCTAGGAACCTTTCTGTTGTGGAAATGCTCCTCTGGCTCTGATGACCAGCCCTGGCTGTGGGCAGAAAGCTTCACCCACCCAAGGCTGCTCAGAGGAAGCCAGCTGCTCGCCTTCCACAGGATGCTCTTTGTCTGGGTCCAGAAAAGAAACAGAAAAACCCTGTCCAATCTGAGACAGGACCTTTCCATAAAGAGATGTGACTGTTTCCAAATGACTGACCCTTCGGGGCTTTAGAGCTTGCTGCTTCCTCTTCCATTATGAGCCCCAGTGGCAATAACCACAGGGGCCCAATAGGCAGGTTTCCCCTCAAGGGAGCACCAGCAGCCTCAGAAAAATAGGAGGCTCCTGAGGTCAGGAGCATGTTCCAGAGCAGGGGACAGACTGCCCATGACGGCCCCTTCCCACTCTCGGGCCTAATTATTTTATTAACTATAGTGAGAACTGCCATTTGTTCAGCACTGTGCTGGGCACTGTGCTCCAGGCCCTGAGACAGCTCAAATCCAGCTCCGCCACCCTGCAGGGTGCACTCATGACCACACTAAGGACAGGCCCAGGGAGCTAAAGCAGCTGGCCCAGATTACACCACAGAGCTAATACAAACTCAAACTCTTAGCACGGCCTCTCTGCCACACCCTATCCGACACAATCTAGACATCTAGACAGACACAGACGAAAGGAACCTGGAAATCAATCCCCTAAGTTGTTTAGACATGATTGCATCCACACAGTAGGCCTGCTAAGGACAAGCCCATTTTGGTACCACCTGGCCTGGTACGCATTGTAGCTTCTCTGACCCATACGAGACACTCTTTCACCTGATGGGCAGGGGGTTGCCCAGTGGAGCAGAAGCAGAGGCTGGAAGACAGAAGCAGCTCTGGTGAGTAGCTGGGGACCTTAAAGGCAGACATGAGAAACTCCACTTGCTGAGAAGCCATGGGCAGCACCCTGGGGACAGCTAGCAGACGAGGCAGAGCCACCTCCCTTCCAGACCTCGAGGCCCGGATCAAGAACTGTTCTCCCCAGTTCTTGGTCTCTCAGGTCCCTTCACAATAAACCCTTGTTACTTGAGGGAACCAAGTGTGTCTTTGTTTCTTGAACCCTAGTACTCACCACACCAGAGGGGCTGCTTGGTTGATTGGCTGACACGGCTCTGAAGGGCATTAAGCTGTATCACCACATGCAGCTGGCAAGCTGTGCCATCAAAGTGCTGGGGTGGCCTCTGCCAGCTCTCCCTGGGCCAGACCTGGATCATGTTGTCTGAAGCAGCTGAGCTGCCGCTGCCATATCTGGGCAGGAGACAGGAGGCTCCGGGGAGTGGCATTACTGACTGGAACCCCGAGCCTGCCTGCCCTGGACCAAGCTTTGCTCTAAGGACTTGGGCAGGACACGCTTGTCAGAGGTGCCTTCTAACACAGGCGTTCCCAGCCCCACCCCTCCCTCATGCCTCGCTTTCCCCAGATGACAGAAATGAAGTGTTTGGACTAACTCAGTAACTCACAATGCTTTTTAGTAGCACCCTTTTTAAAAGATGTGTTACACCAAAATCTAACATTCAAACATAAAAATGATGTTTTTAAATGTTATATTGTATTATTTCAATTTATAAAATGTACTTATTAACAAGGTAATCAGTAGAAACTCTGAGGCCGTTTTGCTGAACAGCATAGTTGCTGATTTACATCAACCTCTGCTTCCAATTTATTTCTTTACTCTTTTTGGTTGCACAATATGGAGTAAATCAGAAACATCCTTATTGGAGAGTTAGTTGAAATTGTTAATTTTTTTTTAAACTAACCTTGCAGTCTCAAGGCGGAAGAAATAGTAGAACCTGTTTTTGTTGTCCATGAATCAGTATCCATCAGGATGAACCATGTCATTGCTAAACCCCTGCCGTTTTTTTGCCTACAAAAACAGCAAATTCACATAATTCAGTCACTAGTAATAGCTAACATCTCTCTACTGTGCGCTGGGCCCTCTGCCAAACACTTTGGAAGCTGCTGTCATTTAAGCCACACCGCTCTCTGTTGTGCGAGGACCCTGAGATAAGGGCAGATAAGGACCCTGAGCCTCACGGGGGTTATCCAAGGTTATACCAGTGACCAGAGCTGGGCTAGGGTGGGGCAGGCAAGGTCCATCATGGCTCAGATGGCCCCTAGTGGCTGGGCCCCTCCTGGCCAGTCCACCCCTCCACTGCCGTCCCCCGTGCGGGCTCAGAGAAGAATCCTGCCTCTGTGCCCAGTGGCGCCCACAGGCTCGTGGCCCAGGGGCTGTTTGTTTTCTTAATGGGGTTAACCAAACCTCCTGAGCAGCAGAAGCCTTGCCGGTGAAAGGGGGCTTTGTGTGACTGTGGCGGAAGCCAGGGCCTGAGCTAAGGCCGGGGCTGTGGGCCAGCCTACCCATGTGCAGGAATGGGGCAAGTCGGGGGACAACTTCACCCCCCAGCCCTTCCTGCCCTCTGCTCAGGCCTTGGTCCTATTTCCAAGTGGCAAACTGCAGGCTCCATACCTGCAACAGAGGAGCGAGTGGGGCCCGGTCCCTGGCAGGGCTGCGGCGGGGAATCAGGAGACAGGTGCTTGCTTATTACGCTCTCCAACCGGGAGCTTCAGCAGCACCAGGAGCTTGTTAGCGATGCCCGCTTCAGGCTCCACCCCAGCCCAGCAAGTAGAAAATCCTGGGTCAGGGCACTCAAATCTGAGATTTCACAGCCCTACAGTTGGTGGTGAAGATTGCTAAAGTCTGAGAATTACTATAATCTAATAGGGAAATACAATCCATATGCTAGATCACAATGGAGAAAAGACAAAGGTTCGTGTGGAAAAACAGCTCATTCTAAAAACAGAAGTTACTTTGAGGGGTGCATATCCGTCATGTAGAGTCTGGAACTTGGTATTCATATGCTGAGCTGGCCAGCACTGAAAGTGTACAGAAAGCAAACTTCCTTTGATTGTAATAACTGCTATGGCATTTACATGATGTGTTCCTCTTTATAGGAAAATATTTGGCCCAGCACGGTGGCTCACACCTATAATCTCAGCACTTTGGGAGGTCGAGGCAGGAGGATCAGTTGAGCCCAGGAGTTGGAGACCAGCTTGGGCAGCATAGTGAGACCCTGTCTCTACAAAACAAAACGAAACAAAAATTAGCCAGGCTTGACAATGAGTACCTGTAGTCCCAGCTACTTGGGAGGCTGAGCTCTTAAGCCTGGCAAGTCGAGGCTGCAGTGAGCCATGATTGTGCCACTGTACCCCAACCTTGGCAAATGAGTGAGAGCCTGTCTCAGTAAATTAATACATAATTGATTTTTTAAAAATTGGAAAATATTCTCCATACCTTGTTTTACCTCCCCAAAGACATCTTAAATGCCCCTAAGTCAAGGATCTTGTTTTTCTTCATTTGGACCTGCACTCTTGTGCCCTAGAACGCTGTGCAATTAGGAGCTGCAGGTCTACTATCAGATGTTTGACAAGTCAGCTGCATGGAATCTCTTTGCACAACTGGTGATGAAAATCCACTGATCTGAGGCTTCCTGGAACACCTGAAAATTAAGTAAATGGATAAAGTGGACAACAATCTGCCAAGAAAGAAGCGAGAGGAGAGGTGTGTTTAACTCTGGAGGTGGGAGGAAGATTCTTGTTGCCCCCTTGCAGGCCGCCTTTAACCCTTCAGCAGCCCCTGCTCCTTCCCCTTCCTAGTTTTTTCTCGACATGCCCCCACTGCCCTTTCATTCATATACTCTTTCCATCATAAATATTCTGTATGTAGTCTTTCAACCCAAATGTTTCTGAGACACACAAGTAACAATAATTGCAGATTGTAGTAAGTGCATAGAAAGGGTCATATGATAGGGTGGTCAAGAAGGAAGCCTCAGCTGGTTGCAGTGGCTCACGCCTTTTATCCCAGCACTTTGGGAGGCCAAGGTGGGCGGTTGGCTTGAGCCCAGGAGACCAGCCTGACCAACACAGCCAAACTCCATTGCTACAAAAATTAGCCGGGTATGGCGGTGCACACCTGTAGTCCCAGTTACTCAGGAGGCTGAGGTGGGAAAATCACCTAAGCTGTAGTGAGCTCCGTGACTGTATCACTGCACTCCAGCCCGTGCGACTGAAGTGAGGCTCTGTCTCAAAAAAAAAAAAAAAAAAAAAAAAAAAAGCCTCTTTGAGTTGAGTTTTAGGCTAAGAATTGGAGGATGAGCCCAGTCCTTGAAGAGTCAAGGAAGAGTGTCCCCAGGTGGAACAAACAGCCTTATGTGAAGGCCCTGAAGAAGGAAAGAGCTTGTCAGGTTCCAAGAGCCTGGTGCGTGATGAGGAGAGGAGAGGAAATGAGGCAGAAGATGGAGGCTGGGCTGGGTTACTTATAGCTCTATAGATTGTGTAGGGAGGGTGGGTTTTAGTCTAGGTGCAATGGGAAACATTGGAAGGTTTTAAGCAGATCCCTTGAGAACAGTTTGTGCTGCAGGGTAGAGAATGGACATTCTATTGGGGATGAAGGCAGGGAAAAATGAAGACCCTGCCTTCATGGGGACCAAGAAGTCTGAGTATCCCAGTAGAGTCCTTTCTGGACCATGGGAGTTGGGGAGGCCCTGTCGGCCAGGGGGAGCTGGGTGCTTGAATGATGGGGTCCTAGGGAGGAAATGAAAGCACAGCGCTTCTCCTCACTCTGGGCCGCTTTTCTTCTAGGAGACCCCTCTAGGATCTGGGAAGTTTTAGCTTCCTGATTCTGGGGTCCTTGTGTGAAAGAAAGTGTGGGACATGGTATTGGTGAGACCTATTTGCCCCATTTTGAGGTCATCTCAGCCCTCTCTGGAGGCAGGGCTGGGGATGGAGGTTTTCTGCTCCAGCTCAGAGACATCTCTTCAGGAGCAGGGGAGGGGTGAGTCCCCTCAACCCCAGCCCTGAAGACAGGCTCCCTGCTTCCTCCTGCCCACCCCATGACCTCCCACTAGGTATGAGCTTTGGAAGGCAGGGCCTCCCCTATCCCCATGTCACGAGGTCTTTGTAGGGGAAATCAGTGGAGTAGAGGCCCTGCCATGGTGCTGCTGAATGATAGCAGCTCCTGGACAGTTGGAGGGGTGCAGGGCTGAGAGGTGGGAGCAGAGGCCCTTTCCAGTGCATGGCCTGAGAGAATTCTGGATTAAAATTCTGCCACATATCTAGGAAGCAGCTGCCCAGAGGGGTGGACAAGGGCAACTCGTGCCACTCCCCAAAGTCCCTCTTTCCATCCACTGCCCTGTGCCCACTTGTCCTAGTCATCCAGGACAAGCCCACAGTCAAGCTGCTACTCAATGCTTCTGCTAAGGACCTAACACGTCTCACTTTTTTTTTTTTTAGACAGAGTCTTGCTCTGTTGCCCATTCCGGAGTGCAATGGCACGATCTTGGCTCATTGCAACCTCTGCCTCCTGGGTTCAAGCCATTCTCCTGCCTCAGCCTCCCGAGTAGCTGGGATTACAGGCACGTGCCACTAAGCCCGGCTGATTTTTAGTAGAGACGGCGTTTCACTATGTTAGCCAGGCTAGTCTCGAACCCCTGACCTCAGGTGATCCACCCGTCTCAGCCTCCCAAAGTGCTGGGATTACAGGTGTGAGCCACTGTGCCTGGCCGAATCATCTCACTGTATACACTCGCCTCAAGGAGCCGTATTATCCCTATTTTGCAGATGAGCAAAGGTCTACACGGCTCCTGAAATCCAGGCTGTCTGATCCCCAAATCAGAGCCTAAGTCCCTAAACTGCCTCTTCCCTACAAACAGCCTGGAGCCGCTTAGGGTTAGAAGATACAAGTGGATGGATGGATGTAAACAATGAATGAATGGAGGGGCCTGTGGATGCTGGGGAAGGGGACATCATAGTTGGATTGGGTCCACGCCTTGCTCAAGTGTGGCCTCAGCCGGGGACTCCAGGTCGCAATCTCAGGAACCAGGCTGAAAGGAGGGAAAGGCTGGGGAAGGGACTGAGGAACGCAAGGCAGGTAGGTCCCTGGTTGGCCCGAGGACACGCACTGAGGCCCAGGCCCCGCCTCCGTCCACGCCTGGAGCCACAGGCCGTTCTTAGTCCTTAGTAGACGCTTAACTCAGGATGGGTGACATTTTCGCTCACCGGTTCCTAGCATCAGTGACCGCTCAGTAAATGTTTGACAAATGGGTGACTCCCCTGCCCCGTGCTGCGTCCGGGTCCCGCCTAATCTTCTGGGCTCAGAACCCGCCGCGCGAGGGAACGCCCGGGGCGGGGTCGCCTGGGGGCGGGGCCTGGGTGGGGCCTGAGGGCTTAGGGGGCGGGGCGGGGCCGGCCGCGCAGGGGTCGTCTGTCTGCTCCCGGAGAGTTAGGGCTCGGATTCGAGCGCGCCGAGCGGCCCGAGCCGGGGCGCGGATGCTGGAAGTTCACATCCCGTCGGTGGGGCCCGAGGCCGAGGGGCCCAGGCAGAGCCCGGAGAAAGGCCACATGGTGAGCGCGGCCCCTGGATGGGGAGGGGCGCTGGGACCTGCTGGGTTTCCCTGCGCTGCGCTCAGTGGGGACCCGGAGCCCGGGCCGGGGTGAACGGGCGCTGCGGACCGGACCGTCGGAGGACACCTTGTAGAGGGTTTGGGGGTCGCTTGGATTTGCCACCCTCGCAGACTGTGGTTTGGGTTCTTGAGAGACCACAGGGCGCCGAGGGGCGGGACCGCCAGCCGGTTCTCCCAGGTGTGCGGGAGCGGAGCATCCCGGGGAACCGCGGCGCCGCAAGGCCGCTTTGTGCCTTTGAGCGCGGGGCGGGTGGGCGAGTCGCTGGGCGCGGGTCCTGCTTCGTCCTCCCGCTGGGTCTCACGCGCACCCCCACTGCCCGCCCGCGCCGCCAGGTGTTCCGAGTAGAGGTGCTGTGCAGCGGACGCAGACACACGGTGCCGAGGCGCTACAGCGAGTTCCACGCGCTGCACAAGCGGGTGAGGCGGCGCCGACCCCCCCACCGACCCCTGCCCAGCCTCTGTCCAGCCCCTGCCCAGGCCCTGTGAGGCGGGCGGGCGAGCTCCAGCCCCAGCCTCCGCCACCCCCATGACTGCCCCTGTCTGAGGAGGGGAGGGTGCAGGGGGGCAGATCCTGGCCCGCACCGATCATGCCCCTGTATGGCCGGTCACCCCGGGAGGCACTGCGCCCACCCTCCCGGGCGTCTGCGGGTGGTTTGGGGCCTCCCTCGCCAACGGCCCGTCCACCATTCATCAGGGTATGTCCCAGGGTAGAGCCCGAAGGCGGGGGCGCGGGGCGCGGGAGGGCTTGAGGGCTCACTCGGAATGCTGTGATCGCACGCGGTAAACCCTCAGTAGATCAAGAAGCTGTACAGAGTGCCCGTCTTCCCCTCGAAACGCCTGCCCAACTGGAGGACCAGAGGATTGGAACAGCGCCGGCAGGGCTTGGAGGCCTACATCCAGGTATGCAAGGGCACGCTTGGTCGTCGCAGCCTGCTGTGCCAGGGATGTGGTCCAGACAAAGAGGTGTGGGGGCATGGCAGGCAGGGAACCCACAACTTGGGGATGTCATTCACCACCTCAAGCATCCGTTTTCTGAAAAGTAATATAGGTCCAAATATCCCTCTCTGGAGTGTTGAAAGGACTGAATGAGGTAACAGACACAGGTAGTCCCAGCTCCATGAAAGGCAGGTCCTGTCCCCTCCAAGATGAGGTCCCTCCTGATGGGATGTAGGGTGAGTGTCCTTCCCCCAACAGCAAAGCTATGCCACTTCGTGGGGTACAACCTGTGTACACAGGGCCCAGTGCTCACAAGAGCCCTGAGCTTGTTTTAGTGCTCTGCTGTCATTGTCTTGAAATTCTTTTTTTGGAACAAAGAGCCCTGCATTTTCATCGCGTTGGGCTATGCAAATTAGTAGCTGGGTCTGATTGCAGGTCTTCTCTGTCCTCTCCAGGGCATCCTGTATCTGAACCAGGAGGTGCCCAAGGAGTTACTGGAATTCCTGAGACTTCGGCACTTCCCCACAGACCCAAAGGCTAGCAGCTTCGGGTAAGGGGGGGTTAGGGGTGGGGGCCAGGGGCTGTCAGCAGAGAGCAGGTAAGGAAAGGTGTTGGAGGGCCAGCCCTTTCTTCTCGCACCTGCCAGGCCCCAGCCTGACATGACCACCCTCACCAGCCTTGGTTACCCCAGCCACCTCCGGAACTGTGCTTGTTACAAATAGAAGCAGTGGTCCCCTGGGAGGTACAGTTCTGGGCTCTGGTGTCCCCACCCCTTCCTCACATTTCCCCGGGCATCCCCAGGCAGCTTACAGTGTTTCTCTTCTCTTCAGCACCCTGGGGGAGTTCCTGCCTGGTGACAGCAGGCAAGTCAAGGCCCTGACCCGTGCCTGGCCCCTGCCGCCCCCTAGTGGCCATATGCTAGGAGGCCGGCCTGCTGCTTGGGCCTGTCTGGCCTGGGCCCTGTGGTCTATCCTCCCCTTGGTGCCTCCTGAGCCCATTTCTCACTCACGGTTTTCCTTCGTGGGTCCTTGGTGATCTCAACCCCATCTCCATCCCCCTGTGGGATTCTGCCCTGCCTCCCACACCCATGGTTCATAACCCTCTTTCCTCCCAGCTCCCAGCAGCACCAGCGGCCTGTCCTGGGCTTCCATGTGGATCCCTATGTGTGCACCCCCTCCCCAGGTGAGCTGCCTAGATCCAGGGCTACAGGAGGTGGGCTTGGCATTGTTCTACTCCCTGGATCCCCAAGTAGCATGTCCTTCCTGCTGCCCTCCTCTGGGGCCATTACCTTCTGCTCCTGTTTCCCCTGGAGCATGCTGTGTAGACACAAGGAAAACAAGTTTGGCTTCCCTGGTCTCCATTTCCTCCATAGCCTGACTTCTTTACCAAGCTGATGTGAATAGAATGCGACCTGGGAATGCCAAAGCTTCATTTGGGATGGACAGCTGCTGTCTGCTGCCTTGGCAGGGGCTCCTACTTCCAAGGGCAGCGTGGTAGGGGGATGCTGAGCCCATGAACAGGACCTTAAGGAGCCGCAGGCCTGAGGCCAGACCTGTTAATTCTATCCCACAGAGCCGCTGCCCAATGTGGTGGTGGATGGTGTGCTCCAGGGCCTCTCCAGCTTCAGGATCAGCCCAGATAAAGCCCAGCCAAACGATGCCTGTCACCCTGCTCCTCTGCCACCTACGTCCTGATCAGTCCAGAGGCCTCTAGCCACCTCCTAGGACAGTCATATGCCTTCATCCTATCAACTCCATAAAAGGCTAGGTCCTCCCTTGGTCTGAACCCAGGACTTAACTACCCAGTGCCCAGCTGTGCCACATCCCACTCAAGGCTCAGAACTTGGCTTGCACTGGTGGCTGGAGGTGGTTGAATTTGCATGTTCTTAGAGCGCAGGAGCCAAGGCAGGGTCAAGAAGATAAGCAATAAAGATAAGCGCACAGAGGCTCACGCCTATAATCCCAACACTTTGGGAGGCCAAGGCAGGAGGATTGCTTGAGCCTGGGAGTTTGAGACCAGCCAGTGCAACATAGTGAGACCTGTCTCTACAAAAAAAAAAAAAAAAAAAAGTCAATTTAGAGGTAGGCTATGAAAAGGTACAGGTATATTTCTTCACATATACTGGAAGGTGGTGGCGAGGGGGGCAAATGTGGAGGCCTAGTATCCGGCGAAGTTTAGAAGCAGGGGGCAAAAGCTCCTGCCTGACTTTTCCTGGGTAGCTCCTGGGTCAAAGTTTCAGGCAGGATCCCAGGGAAGGGGCAGGCACCCACTGCTGCAGGAGAATGGCAGGCCTGTTGGGGTATAGGCTTGGGGGAGGCGCCGCAGACTCAAGAACCAGGCCCACATGTTAAAAAAAAAAAAAAAAAAAAAAAAAAAAAAAAAAAAAAAAAAAAAAAAAAAAAAAAAAAAAAAAAAAAACATATATTTTTTTAAATTGGTCAGTGTTGGCAGGAGTTTGTTACAAAACTGGGTCCATGGGCGTGAGGGGAGTGGGTCCACCAGATGCCAGCACCGGGGCCAGTGCAGCTTAGAGCCCTGTGGCAGATTAACTTCACCCCCTGGAGGGCAACAGGGCCTGCACAGATGGTCACTAAAAGGAAGAGGTCCCTGGGCCCTACTCCTTGGCAATGGCAAAGGGCTTCTCCACCTCGATCTTGCCGCAGTCTGCGATGATCACATCCTTCAGGGGTTTGTCCCGGCTGTCTGTCTTGGTGCTCTCCACCTTCCGTACTACCTCCTGGAAAGAAAAGGTGGAAGCAGGAGGGCACAGTGGATCAGGAGGTCTGCTGCTCGGGAGAAGGGCCCCAGCGCATGGCTCAGGAAGGCTGAGACCCATAAGTGATCAACAGCACACAAAACTGGAGTCACCAAAATTCTAACAGACTCCTGGCCAGGGCGCTAGGCCAGGGCACGGAGAACACAGATTGATAAGGGCATGCAGGAGTTTTGTTCCTTTGAAGTAAGAGCCATGTTGGGCCACGGGCGAGGAGGAGGAAGAGGGTGAGCGGGGAAGGTGGCTTCACAGGGACATCGTGTTCAGCTGCACTCTGGACGCCTCGGGGGGGGGCCCACACATCACTGAGTGTATGAGGGGAGGGAGGCTCTGGCAGCTGTGCAGCCTTAACAAGCCTTCCTGGCGGGGCTCTGCGGGGCTGGAAGAATTGAGAACCTTGGGTGCATGGAGCTGCAGGGTTTACTCAGGACAGGAGCCCTGGGCCACACCTGTGGGTTGGGTCCTTTTGGGAGAGGGATGGATGCATGGAGCTCCTGCCCTAGGGCCTGTGTTGAATCCCCAGTGAGGACTGCCCAGGTATAGCCCTTGCTTCCAGAACTTACCATGCCCTCTAGAACTTTGCCGAACACCACATGCTTGCCATCTAGCCAGGCTGTCTTGACTGTAGTGATAAAGAACTGGGAGCCGTTGGTGTCTTTGCCTGCGTTGGCCATGCTCACCCAGCCAGGCCCATAGTGCTTCAGCTTGAAGTTCTCATCAGGGAAGCGCTCACCATAGATGCTCTTTCCTGGAAAAAAAGAGCAGGTCGGTGGAGCTGGATTGGGCCAAACCAAGCAGACATTCGGGGCAAGGACTGAAGTGGTGGAGGGAGGTGCTTTGCAGGATGCAGGGGAGTCAATGCGGTCTGAACTCTCCAGAAAAAGGAGGACTGCTGTGGCTGGCCAGCCTGTTTTCCTGTGAGTACAAAAGACACAGGCATAGCTGCAGAGGAGAAAGCAGCCAGAGATGGGTGGGGAGAGGCTGCTCCTTGGGTTCTGGAAAGTCAATGTCTCTTAACAAGGAATGAACAGGAATAAAAGGCAGCTGTGAGTGTGTGTGATGCGTCTCTCCACGTGGGGCTTGGGGCTATGACAAGGGCAGCCAGGGGTGATCACTACGCCGTTTCGGAGATTCTAGTTCCAAAGCTGGTTCCAGAAGAAACACTGAAACCCTTCTTTTTCTGTCACCCCTTGGAGATGGGCACTGTGCATTAAGGCCAAGAAACCCAGCAAAAAACGGGTCATTTTCATTTGTTTTATCTAACACCTTTCAAATGTACTTGTGTGCAAAACCCTTTTTCCTTCTCAGTGCCCCTACCTTCATTCTGTGGTTCCACCAAATGGAACTGGGCTGGGAAACTGTCCTAGACCGATGCCAACCAGGAAGATGGTTCTGATTGGGCCGCAGGTAGGAATACTGAAAACCAAGAATGACCAGACTCTGGCTGGTGGGGACGGGATGCTTCCGCCTTTGTTCCACCTCTCACCCCCATCCTGGGAGACTGGACTCTGCCACATGTGCAGTGAGTCGTGGCTGGGGTGCTGGCTAAAAGCCTCCCCCATTTGAGAATCCTCTGAGTAAATCTCAGCCAACTGTGGGATTTTGATTACAGTTGTTGTACAGAAAACCCCCAAATCTCCATCCTTAGCTCCAATCACTCTCCCAAGATACGGGAGTTCCAAACCCAAATGGACACTTCTCTTTAAACTCAACATACCTCGTCATCTTTTGACCTCCGTTATTCTTTTGACCCCTGTTCCTCTGCACGTGGCTCAGCTTGTCCCTACCTATCCCCCATGTACTCACTCTTTCTTTCCAATCCCGCCACCCCGGCTACAGTAGGTGACTGCTTAGGGCACTAACAGTGTGTGCCAGAGACTGTTCCAAGCATCTTACATATTTAACAATCCACCCTATGAGGAGGAGCTAACTCGACTACAAAGATGAAGAACCTGAGGCCAGAGAATAAAAGGAGCCCCAGCGAAGCAGCGGCAGAGCTAAAGTTCAGAACAAGGCGGTCTGCCCTCTAATCTCTGCTCTCAGCTACCTTGGGATCAGGCCCAAATCTCCCCGCCCAGGGTCAGCTGTACCAGTGCCCCTAGTAGCCTGCCCGCCCTGGTCACCACATCCTGGATCTGCCACCACGCGACCCCCCTGGCACTCCAAGCAAGGGCTCATCCTCTTACTCAGCTCTGTGGCCCCGACTCCTTGCAAGCCAAAGCCCAGGCTGCAGGCCATGACCCACCTCTCTTTACTCTGGGTACAGATGCCCTCAACTCACCTTTGGCCAAGCTCCTTCCACAGAACAGCACTGGGCTCCTGCTCTAACCCTGCCTCTTCTTTGCCCATTCAAATTCTCCTCATCCGGGACCCCACTGAAATCTTTCCTCACGTCCGCAAGCCCATGCCCATTCCCCCTGGCCTGTGGGGATTCCTCTGCTTATCAGCACTTCAACAATGGCTGACTTACTAAGCACTCAGAGTATGCCAGGCACATTACACTCCAGAGCTAGTCTAATCCTCACGGCCCCACAACTCTCTCCAGTCTCACTGGACAGAAGAGGACTGGAGCTCTAAGGACTCACTCTCCTGAGGTCACAAAGCAAGAAGGTGGCAGACGGTGGACTGAGCCCAGCTGTGTCTGACCCACAAATACAGTTCTTTGGTCTCCTTTGTGAGCCTGAGTCCTAAACACTGTATCATGGCCCACTTGTACAACTTTCAGTTGTTGGAAGTAAAAGGGAGCCACTGCCCCATGGGTCTTTATATCCACAACCCCCACCACAGAGCCCCACAGACACTCACAGAGGAGTGAGCTGTGCTCTAAGGGAGCAGCTGGCTGCACCTGAGCTCAGTGAGACTCACGCAGGGGTCCAGGGGGTCTTTCTGTCCTCTGTGTGCAAGTTAATGCAGAGGTGAGAGTCAGCCCTAGCAGAGTGGTCTCTGGTGAAAGACTGTCAAGGATTGGACCAGGCACAGTGGCTCATGCCTCTAATTCTAGCACTTTGGGAGGCTGAGGCGGGCGGATTACCTGAGGTCAGGGGTTGAAGAAGAGCCTGGCCAACATGGTGAAACCCTGTCTCTACTAAAAATACAAATTAGCCAGGTGTGGTGGTGGGCGCCTGTAATCCCAGCTACTCAGGAGGCTGAGGCAGGGGAATCGCTTAAACCCCAGGGGCAGATGTTGTAGTGAGCCAAGGTCACACCACTGCACTCCAGCCTGGGTGACAGAGCAAGACTCTGAAAAAGGAAGGGAGGGAGGAAGGAAGGAAGACTGTCAAGGAAAGGAACTGCTCCCACTCTTTTTTCTTTTTGAGAGAGTCTCGCTCTGTCGCCCAGGCTGGAGTGCAATGATGTGATCTCGGCTCACTGCAACCTCCGCCTCCTAGATTCAAGTAATTCTGCCTCAGCCTCCAGAGTAACTGGGATTACAGGCACCCGCCACCACACCTGGCTAATTTTTTGTATATTTAGTAGAGACAGGGTTTCAACATGTTGACCAGGCTAGTCTTGAACTCAAGGCCTCAAGTGATCCACCCACCTTGGCCTCCCAAAGTGCTGGGATTACAGGCGTTAGTCACTGTGCCTGGCCCTCCCACTCTTGCTGGGGCTTCCAGGGTAGCCTGCACAGGCTTTGCATGTCTAACCTAGAACTGTGTACCCACATGTCTTCATTTTGCTTCCTCACACCTCTCTCTCTAGTCCCCATTCCAAAGAGATATCGGGAAGGGTTACCAGGCTATAGGCCTGGATCAGCAGGTCGGCCACCAAGGAGAGTCTCTTAGGTCTTCCATCAGGTCCACCCCATTATTCTCTCTCCTTTGTACTAGGTTCTCTCTACAAAGAAGGGTGCTGCTGGTCTCAAAGTAGGTAATAAGTAGGCCTACCTCTAGAGCTGGGGAAGAAAGAGGCCTTGTCTCCCCAGCAGAGCCTGGCCCTCCCACTATGGAGGCTACATTGACATACTCCTTGGCCCAGAGGACCTGTGGTTACCTCCTGTGCCATCTCCCCTGGTGAAGTCTCCGCCCTGGATCATGAAGTCCTTGATTACACGATGGAATTTGCTATTTTTGTAGCCAAATCCTTTCTAGAAAAAGGGAAGAGAAGGTAAGGAGGTGGTATGGGGCAGCAGGAAGACATTAAACAGGCCCTGCAGGAACAAGTCCACAACTCCTGCTCGCAGAAGAGACACTCCAGCTGATCACTTTCACTGTTGAATGTGCTGCTGAGTGAGCGAGCAGCCATCACGGGACAGGCATGGTGCGTACAGATATGGAAATGGCACCATATCCTCTCACTGCAACCTCCGCCTCCTGGGTTTAAGCGATTCTCCACCTCAGCCTCCCGAGTAGCTGGGATTATAGGCACGCACCACCATGCCCGGCTAGTTTTTGTATTTTTGGTAGAGATGGTGTTTCACCATGTTGGCCAGGCTGGTCTCGAACTCCTGAACTCAGATGATCTACCCACCCCAAAGTGCTAGGATTACAGGCATAAGCCACCATGCCCAGGCTTTTTTGTTTGTTTAAGACAGTCTCACTCCATCTCCCAGGCTGGAGTGCAATGGCGTGTTCTCAGCTCACTGCAACCTCTGCCTCCCAGGTTCAAGTGATTCTCCTGCCTCAGCTCCCAAATAGCTGGGACTACAGGAATGCACCACCACACCTGGCTAATTTTTGTATTTTTAGTAGAGACTGGGTTTCATTATGTTGGCCAGGCTGGTATTGAACACCTGACCTCGTGATCTGCCCGCCTCAGCCTCCCAAAGTGCTGGGATTACAGGCGTAAGTCACCGCACCCAGCCTATTATTTTATTTATTTATTTTTTTGAGATGGAGTTTCCCTCTTGTTGCCCAGGCTGGAGTGCAATGGCACAATCCTAGCCCAGGCTGGAGTGCAATGGCGCAATTCAAGCAAAAATTCCACCTCCTGGGTTCAAGCAATTCTCCTGCCTCAGCCTCCTGAGTAGCTGGGATTACAGGTGTCTGCCACCACGCCTGGCTAATTTTTGTATTTTTAGTAGAGAGGTGATTTCACCATGTTGGCCAGGCTGGTCTCAAATTCCTGACCTCAGGTGATCTACCCACCTCAGCCTCCCAAAGTGCTGGGATTGCAGGCATGAGCTACTGCATGCAGCCTTTAATTTTTTAGTGAGAGGGTCCACTCTGTTGCTCAAGCTGGAGTGCAGGGGCATGATCTCAGCTCACTGCAACCTCCACCCCCCTGGATCAAGCAATTCTTTTGCCTCAGCCTCTTGAGTAGCAGGAATTACAGGTGTGTACCACCATGTCCGGCTAATTTTTATATTTTTAGTAGGGATGGGGTTTCACCACCTTGGCCTCCCAAAGTCCCAAAGTGCTGGGATTACAGGCATAACCATGCCCAGGTTAAATATATTTTAGACAAGGGCTCACTCTAGCCCAGGTTGGAGTACAGTTGCATGATCATGGCTCACTGAAACCTCCATTTCACTTCAGCCTCCTAAGTAGCTGTAGCTGGGACCACAGGTAGTCCCCATCACACCGAGCTAATTAAAAAAAATTTGAGGGGGTAGAGACACTCTTGCTATGTTGCCCAGGCTGGTTTTGAACTCCTGGGCTCAAGTAATCCTCCTGCCTTGGCCTCCCAAAGTGCTGGAATTATAATTATGAGCCACTGTGCTGGGTCAGGGCCCCCTCACTCTTAAGAAAGGACAATGCTGGGTTCCCAGGGCAACAGGCAGTTGGTGCTCAGTGAGGGCCACACTACAGATGGGCAGCCCTCTACAGGTCAGTTTGCTGCCATCCCCAGTGCCAACTTCACTTTGTTTGAGTTGACTACCCCTGCTCCAGCCACTTACCTCTCCTGTAGCTAAGGCCACAAAATTATCCACTGTTTTTGGAACAGTCTTTCCAAAGAGACCAAAGACCACCCGGCCTACATCTTCATCTCCAATTCGTAGGTCAAAATACACCTGAGAAAAGAGACCATTTCCAACTTAGCTTCTTTAAAGGGGCATTGCTGGGGGAGGGAAGGCACAAGAAGCTGCCCTGAGGATGGGAGAGAGAATAGCGCCATAGTTTTAGAGAAGTGGTTTGGATCTGATTTTGGCGAAGGTAAAAATCCTACGAGAATCTGATGAAAGCTCCATTATGTACACCTTCTTGGACTACAGGATAACAATATTTGCTCTAAACAGCGAATCGACCCAGATTCTAAAAATTAACATTAAAAACCCCATAAGAAAGGGGGTCTAAGTTCACCACTTAAGTTTGAACTATACATACTGTGTTCTGTAATTGCAAGTGGCTAAAATTTGGCTTAAAGAGAGAAATGATTCGGAATCTGGCAGGAGTGATCTTTCACCATCTCCCCAGCACTGAGGGGTGTTTTCAAAAAGGCTGCTCTGAGGCTGCCAGTGCCAGCCCAGATGGGTATCCGGGGACCCAACTAACTCCCTGGGTCAGGGCAGGGACTGAGGGGGTCGCGGCTGGGGCTGGGGGTGTCGGGTGGGTCGGGGTCCTTCTCCCGACTGAATGGGCAGGACGGCCCCGGCGACACGAGGCCACAGACAGAAGCCGAAGGAGAAGGGGCTGAGCCAAGGCCAAAGCCAAGGCCGTCTGGGCCCGAGCTCCAGAAACGTAAATGCCGCGGACGCCACCGGACCTTGACGGTGACTTTGGGCCCCTTCTTCTTCTCATCGGCCGCAGAAGGTCCCGGCAGCAGCAGGAAGAAGACGGAGCCCGCGATGAGGGCGGCGGCAAGAAGCACCTTCATGTTGCGCTCGGAGAGGCGCAGCATCCACAGGCGGAGGCGAACGCGGCCCGGACAGCCGAGGGCGGAAGAGGGTGGGGCCGCGGAGGCTAGAACGCCGGCGCCGCCACGCGCGCCGGGGGGGACTGGGGCTGCTCGCGGGCTCCGGGCGGGCGGCGGGCGCCGTTTCCCCCCTCCGGCTCGGTGCTGGATAGTAGGTCCTCCTGCAGGGCGGGCACCGACGCGGGCTCGTGGGTGGCTGCCACGTTATGGCTCCCTCATTGGGCTCCCGGCCGCCCTCTTCCACTCACAGGAAGGCCACCGGCGGAAGGCGGCCCAGCCGAGCGCGGGCCGTAGCTACGAAAGGACCACAAGCCCCGGCATGCCCCGCGGCCGGCCCGCCCCGCCCAGAGCGCTGTTCCGCTGGCCTGCGGTCGCTGGCGTTTGAGGATGGCAAATACGTGGACCTGGACAGGGGTACGGGACGCCTGTAACTGCCTGTTTTGGGCCAGTCAAGCGTCTGTCACCACCAAATTGGCTGTAAGCGTGGTAGCTTCCAAACGCTCCAGGCGCATTTATCCTTCCCGAGCGTGACCTTGTACGGCTGCTACCACTTGTCTTGCAAAACTTGCTGCACAGCCCCCTTTCCTTTTTGCTGAGTCCATCACGTTACTACCCATTTTTCTCTCCCTTCTGTAATCTGGCTCTGCTTGCCGATGTATAAATCAATGCACACCTTATTGTATACGCTGTTCTTAACTTCCTTTACCTATTTGATTTCCCCAATAGACTTTTTCCGCGCAAGGGGCTGTGTGGCATTTACTCTGTCCACGGCTCTCTCACAGCCCTGCAGTACTGTGTGCCCAAGTCCCGGGCGGAATAGCTTCACATCCGCACTGACATGAGAAATAATTTATGCCACGGCCTGAAGACACAGTGCCTTTTTTCCAGAGGTCAGGGTTAGTTACTAGAAGTTCCCACAACGCTATTTTTGGTTTTAACACATTTGTTGTCCCACTCTACAACATACTTTGGTACTAGGACTCTTACACACCAAAACAAACCAAAAGACAGGCTTCCAAAATTTGGACCTATGGCGTTAAAACGTCTTTAAAACTAATTTTCAAAGATTGACTTTGTAGAAATTTCAGGTCGTCACAGCACAGATTGTAGGCAGGGCTCCATTTCCATAAATTATGCCATGTAGTCTTCATGAGGTGCTGACCTGAGGCTGAAGTTGTGCAGGGCTACTGGCATTAACTTTGTCATTTATTGATTTATTTATTTTTGAGACAGAGTCTTGCTCTGTCGCCAGGCTGGAGTGCAATGGCACGATCTCGGCTCACCGCAACGTCTGCCTCCCGGATTCAGGCGATTCTCCTCCCTCAGCCTCCTGAGAAGCTGGAACTACAGGGGCGTGTCACCACGTCCCACTAATTTTTTTTGTATGTGGAATAGAGACGGGGTTTCACCACGTTAGCAAAGACGGTCTTGATCGCCTGACCTTGAGATCCTCCCGCCTTGGCCTCCCAAAGTGCTGGGATTACAGGCGTGAGCCACCGCGCCTGGCCAACTTTGTCCTTCATTACAGCGGCCTTACACAGTCACGTTGCAGACCTTCAAGACAGTTATCTTGTTATTTCCCATCCTTGCATCTCAATTCAGACAACCTCAATCAGGTGGAAGTTTTAAAAATTGTTATATTGACAAAGATGTCTTCGGAATCCATCTCTCATCCCCGCCCCCCCCTTTTTTTTTTCCTATTTTGTTAAGCATCTTTCCTCATTCACTGGTCTCAGGCTGCCACAGCCAGAGAAAAATGTTTACCAAATCATGTTTTCAAAGTAGCCTCCAGCCGGGCATAATGGCTCATACCTGTAATCCCAGCCCGTAGCAGGCTGTGGCAGGCAGATGGCCTGAGTCCAGGAGTTTGATCCTGGGCAACATGGTGAAAACTGTCTCTACAAAAAACAAAAATTAGCAGGGTGTGGTGGTGCACATCTGTAGTCCCAGCTACCCCAGAGGCTGAGGTGGGAGGATCACCAGGAGGTCAAGGCTGCAGTGTCCTGTGTAGTGTACAGTGTACTGTGATCATGCCACTGCACTCCAGCCTGTCTCAAAAACAAGGAAACACTCAAAAAACCCAAGTAGCTTCCTGCACATGAGGAGCTAAGGCTAAAATAGCATTACAGCAGCCTTTCTCCCACTCCCACTTTCAAAAGAAAAAAATCAGGTTGATGGATAAAAGGCTCTCAATGTGAAATTTTTCTCTCATGATTCTTTGGCTGCTACTTGCCTGTGAAAAAATAATTAAGGAGTAGTAACAAACTGGAAGGAGTCAGTCATGCCCAGATTGACAAGTTGTTTTGTTGCCTACATATGCATGTGTGGTTTCACATTACTCATCAAAGTTCTGTCGGGTCTGGACACATGTTCCTCATTTGTAGAGCAGAATTGTAAAGCTACTAAAGTTGTTCCACAAAGCAGATCCTGATTTCCTGTGTTCTACCACCTGAGAACAACAAGGACACAGGTACTAACGTGATAATGTCCAAATTATTCCAGGAATATTTATTTGACACGGAGTCTTGCTCTGTTGCCCATGCTGGAGTGCAGTGGTGAGATCTTGGCATCTCGGCTTACTGCAAACTCCGCCTCCCAGGTTCAAGCAATTCTCCTGCCTCAGCCTCCTGAGTAGCTTGGATTATAGGCGTGCACCACCATGCCTGGCTGATTTTTGTATTTTTAGTAGAGCCAGGGTTTGACAGTGTTGGCCAGGCTGGTTTCGAACTCCTGACCTCAAGTGATCCACTCGCCTCGGCCTCCCAGAGTGCTGGGACTACAGGCATAAGCCATCAATGCCTGACCAATATTTATTTTTTCATTAGCACCTGACAAGATACAGCAATATTTATTTTTAAAGTGACTCGAAGGTGGAGAAATGTTTAATCCAAAGGAATGAAGCAAGAATGCCAAATTATCAGGCATTTATTTTCATTCACAGGAGCCTTTAATCACATCAAAATTGGTCCCAACTAGATTGTTAATTACACATGAGCCAAGGGAAATTAAAAACAGACAAACCAATCAACCAAACAAACAAGGAGAAGTAGCCAAGAAAGTTAAGACATTTTATTTTACATACAAAAAGGGTGCAAACTGAGTCCTTTCCTCCCCAAACTGGGGAAGAGGTATACTTAAAGATCACATTGGTGTTTTCCATGGTGCCCTAGGAAATGGGCTATTTTGAGATAACATATCAGAACCCAATTTCCATTTTCTCCAAAGAAGGCTACTTCCTCTGCAGAGAAGATTTTCCTAATGGTGCACAAATATCTCTCCTGGAGGAACCATTTCAAATACACTTGAAATTGACATTCATGTTTAAAAAATACTACAAATTTCATTTTCACAGCTGAGCTTTGCGACCAGTGCCAGGGTTTATGAAACATTATACATCTAAAAAAAAAAAAAGTAAAAAAAAGCATTTAACAACAATCAGACACATCCACACATTAAAACTGATTTCCACAGCTGATTTATACATTATCTAGTTGTTTAAAAATCGCAATCAACATCTCAACATTTTTTTAAGAGTACAATGGGCAAAGATCACAGACAGACAAATAATATAATAAATTATAGCATGTAATATGTCCAATGGGAATTGCTGAATCAACATTTTTTTCCATTGGGGGTATGTATTTTTGGTTTCATCGTTATCTTTTCTGCTATTATTCTTTTCTCTGCTTGATAAATAGGGCTCATTCCTAAAGCCAGCTTGCTGAGACATTAATTTCGGAAGCTCACTTGTCACTTGTTTACCTCTGAGAATCCTCAGGAACACATGGCTCCCAGCAGCTTGGGCTGGGTCTTTATGGAAGTGAAATGCACATAGATGAATGCACACACTCACATGCATGCACACACCACACACCACACACACACACACAGACACGCAATCACACACTTCCATCTGTAACTATATTTCTCCCCCAAAGAAATGGCTCATCTTTCCTGAGACATTCCTAATAGACTGATAAGCCTTCTAAAAAAGGCTTTTGGTACAAGGGCTGGCCTGGGATTTGGTCTGGAGCTCATGAACTGAAAATGTCTCACCTGTACTGAAAGATGGATGGGTGGGGACATCTGGAACAGCTGTCCTCCTGTGGGTGTTAATGGAATGGCTGCACCGCACCCCCATTTATTACCATGAATAATCCTCTGCTCTGAGACCTTACAGGTGGTGATGGCACCGGGAAAGTGATTGTGAGGAGTAAAAGAAGAAAAATAAAAGAAATTCCGTCTATAGGACTAAGGTTTCTTTGTAATATCAAGTTTGGTAATCAAACTAGAAATACGTGGAATACATGTTCACTTTTTCCGTTGAAAGGTGATTTACACAAATACTGGAAGTGGGTTTTCTGGTTGTGTTTGAGAAAATATGTGAACTACCATTGTGTATTATCCAGGGAACCTACTCACTATTTTGAATACAATGAGAAACCTATTTTTTTGTACTTAGTCACCTGCAGAAGGAGTTAGGTAAAACATTTTTAAGACTGTTTGCTGGATAAAAGACTTTCAGGATTCCTTACTTGTGGCTTAAACACTGCTCAAAACTTTATAAACCCACCGAAGGGCTGTGGTTGCCTCTTCTTTTTCTTATTCAGAAACAAAATCACCCCCCATACACCAANAAAAAAAAAAAAAAAAAAAACCAAACAAACAAACCCAAAACCCAAAGCCAAAGTAATAAAGGAATCCCAATTTGATTCCTATCAACCCCTCATGGGAAAGACTAGGAATCTCTGCCATCAACCTCTAGACAGGACTTCCCTAGAGTCTGCAAAAGCAATAACCCAAGAAATAAGTGCCTGTCACTCACGTGGCCAATTCAGATGGGGTGCCTAATTATCCTGGCTCCCTGAAGGTTTCTAAAATTCATCTGCTGACCACAGGGCGGTGGTGGGGATGGTGGCAGTGGTGTGGCAAAGGCAATGTTGGCTGTATGGTGTTGCAGCCTCCCAATCTGAGAAACTAACCTTAATATGGTTCTGACACTGGAGAAAATGTTGTCAGGGCAACTCAATGGGAATGGAGAGCTGGTTTAAATATGAAAATAGAAGGGTGGCTGGGACACAGGAGGCCTGTTGGCTTGGGAGATGCATTAAACAAAAGTTCTTCTGAGAAGATGTTTTCTAGGCTGCAGTGGAAGTTCTCACTTTTGAGAAATGCAGGCCATGCTTGCTCACTGGGAGGATTTTTAAAAAATTTTATCTTTTACATCAAAAAGTTAAGGCTATAATCTTTAGTAACCACTTTGACATTACATTATCATTGTTACATATTTCTGGCATTGAAAACGGTTACTAGCAGTGAAAATCAACACTGAATATGCAGTACCAGCATACCTGTCCACCGAACTAAGTTTGGAAGTTACTTTAAGAGTGATGGTCACATTTTCTGACTAATGGGCAGGGGCTGTTTTCTAAGTAGTTGGAATTCATTTAGAAAAAAAGTGATAATCAACACTTCTAGAAATGTCAGGATCTCTGCTGTCATCTGTAGCTCATGCATTTCGATATAAAATGGGATTTTAACTGGAAGCTAACCTTGAACCTTCTTAGACCCTGTTTGCTGCCAGACAGGCCCCATAATAGTAGAAGAAGAATGTTAATTAAGGCAGTCATGAGTGCACACTGGCTGTCAGGATGCTCTGTCCAGCCTTGGGGGCAGTCTGGAGTGAGATCTCTGGAAAGCGCCAAGATGCGTAGAGCAACTTGACCAACTCTTACATACTTAGGCTGCACAGACACAAGTGATATACCCTGGTGAAAAGGGAGTATGGGGGACCATTTATGCCTTGGTGGAGTCTTGGTCTGCTTGCCTCAATCTGTTCAGGATGCAATGTCTGAGGGACTGTAGAGCTTGGGAAAACTCTTAATGTATAATATTAAGGTTTTTTTTTTCTTTACTAGGAGTCTTGCTCTGTTGCCCAGGCTGGAGTGCAGGGGTGCAATCTCGGCTCACTACAACCTCTGCTTCCCGGTTACCAGCGATTCTCCTGCCTCAGCCTCCTGAGTAGCTAGGACTACAGGCATGTGCCACCATGCCAGGCTGATTTTTTTATTTTAAGTAGAGATGGGGGTTTCACTATTTTGGCCAGGCTGGTCTCAAACTCCTGACCTCATGATCTGCCCATCTCAACCTCCCAAAGTGCTGGAATTACAGACATGAGTCACCACACTTGGCCAATATTAAGGGTTTTCATGAACAGATACTGAGTTACCTTTCAGAAAAACAATTGCATCAATCCCGAAGAAAAAGATCCTTAGGCACCATAGTTGTGAAATGGAGAAAGCTCAAAAATTACAGTGCAAGTGGATGGGTGGGGACGGGCAGCGACTGCACGCCCTAACCCCAAGGATCTGGCTGAGGCATACAGCTAAGCAACTGTAGCAATAGGGCTGAGGAGGGAGTCCTGATATGCTGATGGGGCTGAAACTGATGATGGCCAATTTCTTCTAGGGTACTCAGGTTTTTTACTTTTTGTTTTATTAATTTTAAGGAAGATACCATCAGAATCTCCCAGGTCTGGGACCACCTTCAAGTGCCAATGGCCCTGGAGGATCACCATTACCCTGTATGCTAGATGGATCTGGGATTCTTTACCTTTGTTATGAAAACCAAATATCTAGTAAGAGATTTGTGGTGGTTGGGAGGTGAGAATGGTGTATTAGGAAGGACACTCCCCACAACTGCTCCAATAAAAATTTTAAGACAAAAAGTCACAAATCCAGCTGCAAGGCAGAGGGAGAGAGAGAGAAAGAGAGAGAGAGAGAGAGTGTGTGTGTGTGTGTGTAAGCAGGATGAGGGGATGAAGAGAGGCACTCAGTAGAGTATACAGTGCCAGGATGCTCCAGGCATTGCCACCATTTCCCTCTGCCTTTTTTTTTTTTTTTTTTAAATAGACAGAGTCTCACTCAGTTGCCCAGGCTGGAGTGCAGTGGTGTGATCTTGGTTCGCTGCAATCTCTGCTTCCCAGGCTTAAGTGATTCTCCTGCCTCAACCTCCCCAGTAGCTGGGACTACAGGTGTGTGCCACCACACCCGGCTAATTTTTGCATTTTTTGTAGAGACGGGGTTTCACCATGTTGGCCAGGCTGGTCTCCAACTCCTGACCCCAGGTGATCCACTTGCCTCAGCCTCCCAAAGTGCTGGGGTTATAGGTGTGAGCCACCATGCTCAGACCCACTCTGCCCGGCCCCACTCTGCCATCTCTTGAGAGGCAAGGCATTTTCTATACAGGGATGAGAAAAAATTAAACTTTCTATAAGTTAGAGTTGCTCAAATCACAACTGAGAAACTGTAAATTTTAGTGACAAGGCTGTAACCATTAGGTAATGGCAAGGACACATATCCCAATCTTCACAGTCCTTGTGGGGAAGGGGTGTGACACTGCATCTTCCTGCCACTCTATGTTTCATATATAGAAACAATTACAGAAATGACATATTACCAACTTTCCATAAGCTAAGCAGGTTTGATGCCAGTTAAATGATATTTCCTAGCCAAGGTCCAATGGAACAGATGAAGCCCAGTACCTCTGATCCATGCTAATGCTGCTATTTCTGCTCTGTGTAAGGTACATTAAGGGAATTTTCAAGAAATGCCAACTACCAGAAAATATCCCACACCCTCCAGTCCAAAAGACAGCCCTACACCTCAAGCCAGATGTGAAGACTTCTATGCTCCACAAAACATCAGACTAAGTCACCGACCAGCCATTGTGCTCCATAGTTAGCTCTCTACTCCCAGATACAAGACCTCCTTCCTGACATAAATGACCCTTTCTCCTCTGTCACCTCTGCAATGAGGAGTCATTGTTTGGTGAAGCCACTAAACTCAAATGAAAATTGGGCATGAGAAGAGTAACTCCACACATGAAAAACTTGTCAAACAGTGAATGAGGAACCAAGATCCTTCACAGTAGTACCTCATATGAAAACACCATGGGGGGACGCAGAGGGCATAGGGGGAAAACATGCTCAGAAGCACGGCCACTTTTCTGGAAGGAGTGTATGTCCAATTGAGAAGATAATTTCAGACCTTTTGCGCCAGTCTCCTTTTCCCTGGAATGTTCCAGCACCAATCAATCTTTCCCTCCTTTTAACTGCAGCCCCACATACTGCATCCTAAGCCTACTGCTATGGACCTGCTGGGAGAAGAGCTTCATGAGCTTGGTTTCTGATAAGGCGGGCCAGCTACAGCTCAGCTATTAGGGCAGACAGGATACACCAATTTCCTTTTCCTGGCACTATAATGCCATACCCTGAGGCTCCTCTGGCAGGTGGAAGGCAGGTTTACCATCCTCCTCTTTTTTCCCACTAATAGCAATATGGTGGTGGCTGTTCCATCACTAATTTGTCCCTCAGATCACCAGGAAGTTACATAGCTATCTAGCTGGAAGTCCCTGGCAGCAGAGGAAACAATTTCAACTTTTTTTCTTAAGCATCTTCGTCTCTGGGATAAGCTGTTTTCTGGTCACAGTCTGGCTCGGCTGGCTCATCTCATGTGCTGGAGAGCTAGGTTTTCAAACTGTAAGTTGATTAGGTCAAGATGCTCTGGTAGGGACATTCTTCAGCTGCTGACAAGATGAATGAAAATTCAAGTATGTTTTCTTGTCAACCTGAGTGTTTACTCAGAATGACACCAAGTTTGGCTTCTCTTCTGGGTGCTGCAGATCAAACTCTTTCCACTGAGAATATCCTCTGGACCCATGTTCTCTCTGAATGGCTTGGCTGGCCCCATCCCCCTCAAAATAGATAAAAGTAAAACCCCAAATACCAGACACAATATGCATCTGCATGTTTTTGTTTTTGTTTTTTTTTAAAAAAACTAAAAGTGCAATAAAGTCAGTTTTCTTTCCTTTGCTCAGAACAATTTTCATTGTCCTACAACCACCTGGAGAAAAAGTTTGTCAAGAAAGCTAAGAACGCCAACATACACGGACAGTAGACTGCAGATTGCTCACAGCTTGTGTCCTACAGTGTAACTTCACAGGAGGTAGGGAAGAAGGAACCTGAACCCCATGGCCAGCTGGGATGAATGCTGCACAGGCACAGAGGAAGAGGAAACCATACTGCCAGGCACACTGGAGACACAGAGTTCTCCTCCAGCCTAGGTTTGCCATTTTCCTCCTACCTTCTTAGCCTTACTCCCAGCCTCTTGATCTCCTTCTGCAGACAAAGCCTTTAGCTCACTAGGTTTTATGCTGGAGAGCGTTGAGGGTAGGGTAAAAACCAGGAGTAAACTAAGGGGAGGAAGAATAGTAGTCCTTGAGTTTTTGTGAATGACACCTTCACTGTAAACAATGGGAAGGAGAGTCAACCAGGCAGCCCTATGGGCAAGCAGTGGAGGAACAGCAGCTCTGGGACCTGCTCAGAGCCTTAGGCAGGTGGGGATGGCCAATGACCCACTAGGCCCTGGCTGCCCACACTGGCTCCTTCTGGGGGCATCTGTTTTCTTCTTTTTGGTTTGGATATCCACCCTCCCCCAAAGAGGAGTCCCTTCCAATGATAAATGGCAGGAGCTGCAGGTACAATTGAGTCAGAGTCCCCAGGGCCTGAGGACTCCTGGGAGGCACTGGTCACTTGTGGCGCTGAGCAGTCTTCTTCCTTTTCCTCTTAAAGAAACAGCAGCACCTGGAGCACAAGGAACATTGCAAGTCAGTGCGGGAGGCCTGCAGCTTCCAGCAGACTTCTGCCTGCTTCTGCTTACTGCAGGGGGTGGGATTTTCCCCCTGGCACCCACCCATAGGGACCGCCCACCATCTACAGTGCACGCACTGGAGGCAGTGGGCAGTGTCTGCCAGGAAAGCCAAAGGAAATAGCTGCTTGATTTTAATCTGTAGTCACCCTAATTATTAAAATGGTTCTGAAATAGGGATTGCTGGAAGGAGGATGAAGAAGGCTACTTTTGTAGTTTAGCGCTCAACCCAGATGCCTCACCTTATCAAGAACCAAGACTGGGGGTCCTCAGGTCTGCATAAAACTAGTCTACACTGTCTACTCCTTGATACTGAGGTCACAATTATTTAATGCAACTCACTGACCAGAGGGCAGGGGGGATAAATTAAGGCAAACCAATCCCATGATAAGTATGATGTCTGGAACTCTGGGAGGATCTTAGCATGTTACCAACGAAGGATTAACAATTCTCTCCATCCCCCTCTCTGCCCTCACCCAAGTACCCAAAGTAGGCAGAAGAGGCCCTGACTCTAATAGTAACTGTGAGCCACACCTCCCGACTGACATGAGTACAGCTCTCCTTTTCATTTGGAGTGGACCACTGCCATAACCCAGGAGGTGACCATCAGGATACTCTCACTCCCTAAAATGGGGACTCCCCAATTTAGCTTCCTGAGACTGCTGCTGTGCCAGATGAGGTTTATAAACTGCCCCTGTCTACGATGGAGTTGGTGTTGGCTCCTTTATCAGTCCTCCAAGTTCTGTTCCCTGGGGACTAGCCACAGTTCTGGCACATCCCTAAGTCTGAGAATCTCACCTCCTCACTCCTGTCTTTAGAACAGGAAGCATCATTCTTACTCAGGCAGTCCAGAGTGGGTGATGAGTGCAAATTTGCACAAGATATGTCCTTTCCAGGGAGCTGATATATGGGGAATGGGAATGTAAGGGACAGAAGGTGGTGGATGAGTCAAAGATGCCAGATGATAGAGGGCAGTAAAGTTGGAAGTATAGGTCAGATTTGCTAGACCCTTGAAAGAAAAGCTTTTCTGAGAAAACTATATTTGAGTCTCTTGCCTAATTGTTGCAGGAGTAATGCCAGCAGTATTCATATGGAAATAAAGACTGTCACTTAGGTATTCCATTGTAGCCACAATTCCCTCTCTGTTTAGTTAGACTCCTTGGTATTCCTACATCCAATGGACTAGTTATCAAAAACTGGAGAAAGTTTCTAAGAATGCAGAAACAAACACTGACACAGACCATGATGGGGTTTAATCATATCTGAATGAATTAAACATGAAAATTTTAGAAATAGGAATTTCTTAAGAGGGTCTTTGGAAAGATTTTCTCTGAAAGTATCAATTACATTTGTGAGGTACTATTAATGGATGCAAATATAATCACTAAAGAAAGTGTCATATGTATTTGGAAACTGTAAATTCTTTTACATAAAAGTGACCAAGATTTTTTATTGTTAAAAATAATTCTCAGTGGAAACCCTAGGTAAGAATTCAAGGACAAAGAGTGTCTTTCTTTCTCCCCCCTCCCTCCCTCCCTCCTTTCCTCCCTCCCTCCCTCCCTCCCTCCCTTCCTTCAAGTCTCACTTTTTCTTTCTTTCTTTCGTTTCTTTCTTTCTTTCTTTTTTTTTTTGACAGGGTCTCGCTCTGTCACTCAGGCTGGAGTGCTGCAACAGCACGATCTCTGATCACTGCAACCTCTACCTCCTGGGCTCAAGCGATTCTCCTGCCTCAACCTCCCGAGTAGCTGGGATTACAGGCGCCCGCCACCATGCCCAGCTAATTTTTATATTTTCAGTAGAGACGGGGTTTCATCCTGTTGGCCAGGCTGGTCTCAAACTCCTGACCTCAAATGATCCACCTGCCTTGGTCTCCCAAAGTGCTGGGATTACAAGCATAAGCCACCATGCCCGGCCCAAATGGTGTTTTTCTATACGTATAATTTAGAAATCTTGGACATTTTCCAAGATGAATGTCCTGAAATTAATAACAAAAGAAGCAAATTAAATCTCTATTTCAATAGACTTACCTCTTTTCTTCTGAATCATGATTTTCAAAGGCATTACTAATTTTAAGTCAACTTCTTAATCTTTTTGGAGGATGCTAAAATGATGATTTTGTGTTTTTAAGAGAGCAATTAAAAATACTTTAAAATATTGTTTAGGTCAATTTCAAACTTTACAATGACTTCTCTTTTACCTCCTCCAAGGCAAGTCATAAGAATTAATGTCTGCTTACAAGCATATCATAACTGGATGTACAACGCTGAACGCACCTGACTAAAAGGGAGTGTGGTTCAAAGGAGTTGGAATATTTCAAATTTAGAGCCCTAGATTAATCTTTGCTAGTTATTGTGGTTACAGCTTCAGCAGTGGCAAAGGCTTTTTAATAATTCTACCTACAAGAAAGCAGGCCCCACAATGTGTTCTTCAATTCTCTGGTGTCTGTGGTAACTACTAGCAACAGGATCTATTAAACTGGGTCAGAATCTAGACCAAGTCCACTGACTGACTGACTCCATTCAGATATGTTACTCTCAGAAGAGAATAAAGGCAGGTGATGGACTCTTCATGGCTTAGGTTTTCTTCCAGTTGATTCTTTGACTGTTTAGATGACTAGAAGTTCTCAACATGCTGGAGTCAAAATCGATCCAAGTCTCCCTAGTCACAAGCCATCTAGTGCTCTTCCCCCAGGCCTCTGACCCACTACCTTTTCCACACGGCTTTCTTATTATGTCCTGGCTCTCTCTTCAGCTATTCCCCTGCTATGTTCCTTTTCTCTGCCATACGTGTACATTCTTCCTTTCTTCTAATACTTAACTCAAGTCCTACAGTGTTTACAAGGACTTCTTTGACCATCCTGTCCATAGTGACCTCTTGGTCCCTCAGCCTCCCAATGGCAATAATCTAAATGTCCTGGAGAGCTTCTTGTCCTTTTGTTTGTATGTCTTGTCTCTTCAGCTAGGTGGCACCTATGATCTTTGGGACAAATTTTGTAACTCGCCTTCCGCCCTGCTAGAGTTCCAAGCATAGGGTTGGATGAGCATATAAGAGGCCCTAGAGTATCTGCAGTAAGGATCATGTGACTGACACCTCACAGGAAAAAACAGACCACCACAATATCGGATTACACAGACACATATTTGCAAAACGAATAGCCCAAATGCACTCTTTGATCCCCTAAGACTGTAAATCTGACCTCAACAAAACCCAGTTGTTTTCTTTAATACATTCCTGTCCCTAAGGAAGCCCCTGTAGGCAATCTGGCTTAGATAGTTAGGGTTCAGAAACCAGTGCCCAACCCACTCACTTTAGACAAATAGAAACATGGCAGTCATGAAGTCTAGCAGGCTGTTACCTCATGTAGAATATGACTCTATGTGTGCAAACAATGTGGGAGAGTTACAATTCCAGACTGCACAGACCAACAAGTTCAGGAGTACCTCGAGGGTCACAGGCAAGAGAGCAGGGGAAGGGCTCTGTCTTGTAGCAAGAATGTTCCTCACAACACACAGATTCTTTAGGGTTTCTCCTTCCATAAACTCCATGTGATTCCTAAAAATACATTCCAGTAACTTTTTCCAGGAGTGGAAAAGACAGGCTCCAATATATCAATTATCTGAGTCAGCCCTTGGCCTACTAAACTCTCATATAGGAATAAAGATAAAGACAATAAACAAAAACAAAACAATTCTCAAAACAACAACAAAAAACATTCACCCCTCCCTGAAGAAGGAGTTCCCCTTTTTTTGAGGTTCCTACTCTACAGATGGAAGAGCCAGCTGAATCAAAAAAAGTCAGATTTTCCCAAAGCAGCCAATTTTCCAGGTTAGAGACCACGTTGCAAAATGTAAGATTATCCAGTAACAATTCACTATCCTTGTGGCTATGAGTAAACACAACTGCTATGTAAAAACTTATATAACAATCTTGCCCTTTTACCTCTGTCCCTCTCCATACCTGGTTATATTAATTTGGGAGAAAATTCGCTCAGCTAAAAATAGATAATCTTGGATACTGTGGGATACTGTTACAGCAGGAGGAGGCAGCAATAAGGTGGGTTTGAAAGAAGGAATGGATTAATTCCTGGGTCCAGGCCTGCCCCATCCCCACCTTGGATCTAGATCCCCAGTCAGGGTGGTCATGGCACAAGGAGTCCTATGGAAGTCACTGAATGTTCCTAAGGCATTTTGTTTGGCTTTGCCAATCCCAGCCTAGTCTGGTCCGCTCCCCTTGCAATGGACTGGAGAGAGGGACTCACCACAGGTTGAGCATTTTCAGGCAGCTACAGAGTATATAAAGAGAAAAACACAGAAAGGAAGAGAGAGAAAGAGAGAGATATTAGTCCACAGAGGTGAGATGAAAGCGACTCCCTGTGAGCCATGCAAACATGCAGTATGTGTCTGTGTTTAGTTTCTTCTTCTGTCAAGGTAGGGTGAGTAGGCCCAGGCCACTTGGTCCCTACGTTCAAGTGGAGGGTTCGGACAGGAGCCTAACAGAAGCATGAAGGTGGGAGCTGGATCTCAGGGGTAAGGCAAAACAGAAAGAGTTGGGGGGAACTCTAGGGTGGCTTTCCTGGGCAACTTCTAGGAAGGCAGCAGGGGAAAAAACAAACGACCTTCCTGTAAGAACTCAATCAAGCACCAGGGGTGAACCATTTTTGTTCCCACATGAAGTCTTACTGTGCAATATTAAGCTAACTTCCCAAATTTTCTGAGGGAAAAAGAAAGTCCCTAGCCTTTGTACAAGTCCAACATGCCTGATTAAAGCAGCTGGCAGTTAGCTCTTCCTCTAGAGAGGGAGAAAAGGTTTAAGCGACGCTTACTTTATCTTATTAGAAGATGAATCAGAGGGAGGAGGGTCACTGCTCTGTATTAAGGTGTAACTACCAGAGACGGACCTAAATTCTACTCTTGTTAATGCTCAGGAGAAATGAGGTTCACATTTGTTAAATTATAGCTGAAGTCTGGATAATCAAAAATTCCTGTATTCTAACAAAAAACAATCAAAAAGCTGCCTGCTCTTACCACCCTTTTAACCATAAACAAGGACATATGTCCTGGAGCTAGAGAAAAAGGGAATTCAAATGTTCATTTTGTACATAGAACAAAACCCAAGACCCTGTTACATCTTTCCACCCTTACACTAAACAAGCTGGGTGAGGAACCCAAAATCAAAAGCCTGTAAGTGAAGGTTTCACACGGTCTCCCCAGTACTGAGGTGCGTCTCAATATTAGCATCAGCCCCCTCTACCCCACAAGCAGGCTGCATGAACAAATACATCACAGCTGCGTGCAATGAGGGGCTGTTTGGAACACCTCATGCTTCTCTAGCTGTGACTTCTTCCCATGAAAATGATCAACCAGGTGGACATAGGGCTACCTTTTCCTTGCCCCCACATACAAAGGCCAAGAAGAATAACACATAACTAGGCCCTGACAGTTCTCTGGGCAAGGTGGATTGGTAGCCCATGAAATCACTAAATCCCCTAAGCCATGAGCTTTGGGATGACATATGGTCAAATATAATTGCTCCCCTATGCTTTCTACACCTTTCAGAAGGTCCACACCTGAAGCTGGTGGCAAAGAGGCACACCTGTCCTTTTTGCTAAATGACAAGACTTTAAACTCTCCTTCCATTCTAGAGATTAGATTATACCAATACAGAATACACCAGACTGAAATCTCTGTATGAATGAGCCCATATCTTACACACAGAACACAAATACCACACTCACATACACAATTAGTATACACATTTACCAAAATGAGATGAGATGAATGGGTTCAAAAGATAAACCTACATAGGGCGTAAGACTAAAGCCCATTTGATTATTGCATTCAAAGTATATTGTTAAATCCAAAGCTAAACTTCTGGCCTCCAAAGTAACAGCCACAAATGTGAATTGAGAATGGGGTGGGAGCTGGGAACAGGTATGGCCATCCTTCAAGCCCTGACAATGTTTAGATCAGACCATGCTTAGTACAGTAGTTCTTAACACTGGCTACACATTAGAGTGACGTGAACGTTTTTTTCTTTTTCTTTTTCTTTTTTCCACTGCAACATCTACCCAAATGAGATGACCTGAACTTTTAACATTCTTGATGCTCAGGCCACATTTCAATAAATTAAATCAGAATCCCTGGGGCCAGACTCAGACATTTGTATTTTTTAACATGCCCTAGGTGACTCCAAAGTGCAGCCAGTTGAGAGCCCAGAGGTTGGGAGTAACATATTGTTTATTTAAGAGAATGTAATTTTGTATGAAAATCGAAAAATTGTGAGTACCATTAATATCTCCACAGTCCCTGAGACCAGAAAGCATGTTTCCTTACTAAAATGGTCTTTTCCTGGCAGATTAAGCATAACCCTCACTGCCTTATGTATCAGTGCCTTATACAAGCTGGGAGAAGAGCTCTGAAGCTACCTATAGTTAGCAGGGGCTCAACAAGAGAGAGTCAAGTCATCCTCATTCACTTTTGATCTATTGGGTAGGAGTCCTCAAGCTGTGGTTTTCCAAGCAAAAAACTTTTTTTTTTTTGAGACAGAGTCTCCTCTGTCACCAGACTGGAGTGCAGTGGCACAATCTCAGCTCACTGCAACCTCCGCCTCCCAGGTTCAAGCAATTCTCTTGCCTCAGCCTCCTGAGTAGCTGGGATTACAGGCACATGCCACCATGCCCAGCTAATTTTTGTATTTTTAGTGGGGACGGGGTTTCACCATTTTGGCCAGGATGGTCTCTATCTCTTGATCTCGTGATCTTCCTGCCTCGGCCTCCCAAAGTGCTGGGATTACAGGTATGAGCCACCATACCTGGCCAAAAACTTTTTTTTTTTTTTTTGGAGACAGGGTCTCACCTGTTGCCCAGGTTGGAGTACAGTGGCATGATCACAGCTCACAGCAGCGTCGACCTACCAAGTACCTCGGACTACAGGTGCACACCACCATGCTCAGCTAATTTTCAATTTTTTTGTAGAGATGGAGTCTCATTATGTTGCCCAGGCTGGTGTCAAACCCCTAGACTCAAGTGATCCTCCTCCCTTAGACTCCCAAGTGCTAAAAGTACAGGCATGAGCTACCACACCTGGCTGGAAAGGACTTCTTGAAGGCAAAGTGAGCTCATCGAAAAGATTGGCAGGGCTTGGCACAGTAGTTCATGCCTGTAATCTCAGCACTTTGGGAGGCTGAGGCAGGAGGATCACTTGAGCCTGGGGAATAGAGGCTACCGTGAGCCATGATTGTGCCACTGCACTCCAGCTTTGGCAACAGAGAGAGACACTGTTTCAAAAAATAAATAAATTTTAAAAATGGGCATGAGACCAGGGAAATAGGCAGGAAAGACAACAATACAAAGTGTACCTGGAAGGAGGAAGAATGCAGGTCTCAGTGCCATCTCACTAACTTACACTCATAGGTACAAGCGGGTTCTGGCTTCTATTAAGCTACTTGGGGGCTCATGAGACTACTTAGGTACAATATCACTATAAATAGGTTGTCTGCTCAGAAAAAAAGACGCTGGGATATCTGAAGGTTCTCAAAGGGCTCACAAGAAAGGTCCTCCATATCAGGGATAGCAGCAGTTACTGACTCATGGTGTCTCTATCTCTCCCTACCTGGTATCTTCTTGGAGTCTAAATCTGGATCTAAATTTGGGATGGGGGAAAAACGGGAAAAAAGTGGTAGAAATGCTGCTTTTGCAGCAGAATCGGCAGTTAGTTCACCTTCCACCCCAGATTTTAAGAGTTTAAACACAGACCATGCAGTGCACCAAGGGGCTGGTGGTAGGGGTAGGGCAAGACATACACATGCAAGAGAAGCAGAAAGGGGCATGGGGCAACCTCCTTACCTTCCTGAGATTAGTGTGACTTCCATTCTTTCCCCACACTCTCATTCACATGTGCAGACTATAATATTTTTCTTGCCTAACTTAAGTCTCTCTGAAGCCAGAATCATTTGGGAGTGAACAAAATGGCCCTGAAATACTTGTTCCATGACTGTAATTCCAGTTGTTGGCCCACAATCAGAAATCGAATGCTATTCAGCACGGCCCATGATTTAACAGCAGATTTTTCTCTATATCCCATACAGAGCAAGAAGCTCCACAGCCCCAAGAGGCTCATGGCTACTATCTATTGTAGCTCTGATAACATGATTCTTTCGGTTTGCTGTATCTTTTTCATGTGAACTAGAAAAATGTGACTGTCTTCCCTGAAATCACAGCTAAAGAAGGGCAGCAGCAGCTTTAAGGTACCATGCAAAAATTAAAACAGTTAAGGAAGAAACCTGTGGTTACAAGCATGAGGAATCCAGTCTGAGATGAGCAGCACACAGAGAGGAAGAGACAGAAAAGATTTTTCAACTCATGACTTAAGAGCCCCCTTGAAAGATGTACGTACTTAGCTTCCTCCACTACCTCGACCTCGGCATGAGCTGTAATTGGTGCATTGGAGTGGGCTCCCGTGGGATCATCAACATTCAGCTCTCCATTGGTTGAGCTAACCACCTGAAACAGAAAGACAAAGTGTGTGACAGGCACCATGGCAATAGAAATCTCTTGCCAGCAGCAGACAAGTTCCCTAAGGGAGATCTGGTTTCTAGCTTAGGCACTAAACAGGCAGGGTCTGGAATTTTTTTTTTTCCTGGGTTAAGGGATCAATTTAGGGAAGGTTCCCAGGCCCGTATCACGTGAGAACACTAAAATCAATGATGTAATCATATAATGTTGATAATAACTTCCATACTGAGACCTACTCTGTGTCAGGCACTCTGCTACACTGTGTAAGTTTAATCCTTATAAATCTTATGAAATAGGTCTTTTTACAGATGGAAACACTAAGAAATGACTTAACCAAGGTTTAAAGTTAATATCTGTGGAGTTCCATGAGGAAAATTTTTCTAAACACATAGATTCTTTCATATTGCAAAAATATACACATTACTTTATTAAGTTAAAAATAACTGCAGCCAGATGTGGTGGCTCCGGCCTATAATCCCAGCATTTTGGGAGGCCGAGGCGGGTGGATCACGAGGTCAGGAGATCGACACCATCCTGGCCAACATGGTGAAACCCCGTCTCTACTAAAAATACAAAAACTAGCGGGGCATGGTGGTGCATACCTGTAATCCCAGCTACTCAGGAGGCTGAGGTAGGAGAATCATTTGAACCAGGGAGTTGGAGGTTGCAGTGAGCTGAGATCATGCCACTGCACTCCAGCCTGGCGACAGAGGGAGACTCCTTATCAAAATAAATAAATAAATAAATAAATAAATAAATAACTGCATGGCTGACTTCTGAAGGTAAAAATCACTTGGCTCCCTTGAATATGATGGGTGAAGTCTACATCTCTCACTTTATTATGCTATAATTATATAGACTCAGTGATGATATTGAAAGAAAAAGTTCTACAAAGAAAGTCAACCGTGGGCACCAGAAACTATAAACACCCTTTCCTTCAGAAGTTTCCTCATGGCTTTGAGCATTGGTTTGAAGTTACACAAATAACAAGACTGTCACATCCTCTCTGGCAAGAGGGAAGATGGTAAAAAAAAAAACACTCTCCCTTGGAAAGCCAGTCTTATTTCAGTTATCTTTATTTCAGGTTCACTGTCATCCCACTTGTCACTGATGGTCCCCGAAATGTAAGTGATGGCTGTCACTCCTGTCATCTGGTTAATGTGGACCCGATCAGGCTTCTCTTGCTTGTGTAGCTGCTTCTGCCACCTGGTTTCATTTCCAGCACATGACTCCTGTTTATGTAGGTGCTGGGAAGTGGGAAAAGGGACCCCACTGCTGGACAAACCACTCTGCTGTTAAAGACCTTGGCTGAAACATGGGAGAGAACCACAAAATAGGATGAACAGTTTGGATATCATACGCCCTTGGATAAGTACTTCCATCTATTTGAGATTGCTACTTATAGGTTGATGAAAGAATCATACAATAAAATGTATGAGACTGTCTAGTATAATACCTAGTATAAATAAGGGAAGCAGCATAGTGTAGAAATTGCCATAATCAGTCCTCAGTTTGAACCCCAGCTCCACACACTTACTTGCTGTGGGTCCTTGGGCAAGATTTTCAATCTATGCCTGAGCTTCCTAATCTGTAAAATGAGAGAACAATGCTGCTTACCTATGGTGTTTACTGTGCAGACAACCCACAGAAAGTGCTTAGTCCAGTACCATGAGACATGGTAATAGCTCAATAAGTGGTCATCTTACTGTTACTCTCTGTCTGTAACTGTCTATTCTTATCTGCCTCTAGCTCAGGAGTCCTCACCAGTAGTTAATCCACAAAAGTTTCCTGATTAGTCATAAAGAGGAGGGTGGGAGGAAATATTTAGTACAAGTAGCTTCTGGGACAGATAGGGTGAATATTACTAGCAATCTATATCCATCATTATTTCTAAACAAGAAATAATTACTGTTCTCATTAATAACACTTTTTTTTTGAGACAGTCTTGCTCTGTTGCCCAGGCTGGAGTGCAATGGCACGATCTCAGCTCACTGCAACCTCTGCCTCCCAGGTTCAAGTTATTCTCCTGCTCCAGCCTCCCGAGTAGCTGAAATTACAGGCATGTGCCAATGTACCACCATGCCTGGCTAATTTTTGTATTATTATTATTATTTTTAGTAGATATGCGGTTTCATCATATTGTCCAGGCTGGTCTCAAACTAATGACCCACCCACCTCAGCCTCCCAAAGTGCTGGGATCACAGGTGTGAGCCACTGTCCCCAGCCTTCGGCTGAATCTTAATAAAAGATTTTGGTTTTTAAACATGGGGAGACTTATAGATTAAAAGGGATTAAAAGAGACTAAGACATTGAAAAAGACTGATGAGGTATACTGCATTGGTTAAGGCAATGCATGAACCCTGATTAAATCCTGGACACTACAATACTAATTCTGGGACAACTGGAATTAGGTGGAATGTGATATGGACTGTATATTAGATATTATGAAATTAACTTTCTTAGAATGTCTTTGTTCTTAGAAGATACAGGCTGAAGTATTTTGGGATAAGGTGTAATGATGTCTTACTTTCATATGGTTTAGCAAGCAAACACACATACACTCTTTCACATAATTAAAGCAACTATGGCAAAATCTTAATAACTGGTCCAATGAGGTTAAAGATATATAAGAGTTCATTTCATTGCATTTCCCTCCCAATTTCTCTGTAGAGTTGAAATTTTCAATACAAAAGTTGGGGGAAAAAACAGCAAAAACAAAAAGTTGAGGGAAGAGGGAATATGGATTGGAAAACCACAGCTCCTCACTCTAATACTATCCTGTTAATTTCCTCAGTGCTTCATTTGCTTCCTGTGGACATATTCCGGCTACACACCAGGGACAATACTGGTTAAGATCATTCTGTGAGCACAAGGGTTACAGGGGAAAACAGTAAGTTTCCAGTGGACAATTCAGGAACTAGACAAGATGTTCAATAAAATGTCTTGGCTTCTACTCACACGAATGAAACATTAGTAAGCATCACCACTGAGAATTACCTGGTGACTCTGGGTAATGGGGCCTGCTCACAGCATTTCACATGGCTTATACTTTCTAATTTCTCCTCGCTATGAATTGCCATTTGGGCCATAAGCACTGTCCTTAGGCAATCTAAGGAATAAGAAGTTATCCCCATTTTACAGACTAGACATCTTGTCTGTATCAATAAGCATCTGGTCTCAAATGAATGAGGCATTAGTAGAACCTCCAGTTCTCTACTCTTAAACTTAATTGTATCAAAAACATACCTAGGACTCAAAGGCTACAAATCTGGGCCTTTATAGCATCCACTTAATTATTTCACATTGGAGGTCCAGTATGTCAAACTACTGAACGGCTGCCTGGATGTGCAGTGGAACAAACACCGTGTAAGTGAGAGAAGAGTTGGATTCTAGGCTTTGTTCTACCATTAAAATCCTCTGTGAGCCCTGTTTTCTAATTCTATTAAGACAAGGCCAAGCCGGGCGCGGTGGCTCAAGCCTGTAATCCCAGCACTTTGGGAGGCCGAGGCGGGTGGATCACGAGGTCAAGAGATCGAGACCATCCTGGTCAACACGGTGAAACCCCGTCTCTACAAAAGCTACAAAAAATTAGCTGGGCATGGTGGCGCGTGCCTGTAATCACAGCTGCTCAGGAGGCTGAGGCAGGAGAATTGCCTGAACCCAGGAGGCGGAGGTTGCGGTGAGCCGCGATCGCGCCATTGCACTCCAGCCTGGGTAACAAGAGCGAAACTCCGTCTCAAAAAAAAAAAAAAAAAAAAAAAAAAGACAAGGCCAATGGCCATAATCCTATCAACTTCATAAATATGAAGGGAATTAAATACAATTATGTTTAGAAAAGAGATTTGAAAAATTATAAAGAATTTTATGAATGTAACAAAGTATTTTTGTGTTTTTTCAATTTTTAAATTTTTTTTGTTGTGGGGAGATAGAGTCTCACTCTGTCACCTAGGCTACAGAGCAGTGGCGTGATCTCGGCTCACTGCAACCTCTGCCTCCTGAGTTCAAGTGATTCTCCTGCCTCACGCTCCTGAATGGTTGGGACTATAGACATGCATCACCACACCTGGCTAATTTTTGTATCTTTTAGTAGAGACAGGGTTTCACCATATTGGCCAGGATGGTCTTGAACTCCTGATCTCAAGTGATCTGTCCTCCTCAGCCTTCCAAAGGGGTGGGATTACAGGCATGAGCCACTGTGCCCAGCCGTTATGTTTTTTCTATTAAATTTTTAGTATAACTTAATTATAAAAGATAATAAAAATTAAGCTTCCTTATAAAAAGCTTTATTTGTGGCTGGGCAAGGTGGCTTACACCTGTAATCCTAGCACTTTGAAAGGCCAAGACAAGCAGGCTGCCTGAGCTCAGGAATTCACTCACCACCAGCCTGGGCAAGATGGTGAAACTCCATCTCTACCAAAATACAAAAAATCAGCTGGGTGTGGTGGCACACACCTGTAATCCCAGTTACTCAGGAGGCTGAGGCACGAGAATGGCTTGAATGCAGGAGGCGGAGAATCCAGATCGTGCCACTGCGCCCCAGCCTGGACAACAAAGTGAAACTCTGTCTCAAAAAAAATAAATAAATAAAAATAAAGCTTTATTTGCATATTCAAATAGACATTTATTTTGCTTTAATCACTATTAAAATTAATCCCTCATTATTCTGGGTATACCAAACAAGACCAATTAATATCTTACAGCATTACCCATGAGAAAGACTAAGGTAAAGGACTGTTTTGACATTCAGACCTGATAATATCCCTTTTAGGAGTCTCAATAATTTATTAGTTTCATTTCTCAAAATGTCACTGTGAGGAGAAATCAGAGCTGTGTGTCAAAGGAAACAGTACTTTGACTCATGTGTCATTCTAAGTTTATGTCTTTACTTGATCCTAAACATTTCTAAAAACTCCCTCCCTAAACATTTTAATTTGGACAACTTTAGAGGAATCTTTTTGAAAGGGAAAATACATTATCTTCTTGCATTTAGGCCTTCCACATGAAAAAGCTGAAAGGTCTGTGGAAATACTGGAAGGATGAGAACAATGGGGGTCTGCCCATTAAATATGTTGGAACAGGAGTCTCCATGTGCCTTATCAGAGCAAACTTTTCTTAAATCAGCATTCTGCACTCCCTCCCAGAGTCAAGGTGCCTGCAAGTCACCCAGGCTAGGCCAAGCATGATTTTCATTATCTCTGGCAAGTGAGACAACTCAGAAAATTGTGGACATCTGTTGTATTAGGAAAGTACTGTTAATTTGGTTTGCAAAAGGTATAACTTTTACTTCTTTACAAAAATTCGGGCTAAAAGCAGTAGGTCCAAAGAGGTCAATGTAATGAGGAGAAGCAGAGCTGAACATAATATTAGGTAAATGGTGTAGCTGCTTGCCCTCTAAGTGCCAAGGAAACTGGTAAAACTTAGTTTATAGGGAGTAAAGGATGTTGCATGTTTCAAAAGTGCCGCCAAAGACACTTCAATTGGCTCCATTTCTAAAGGACACTTTACAAGGCCAGGTGCGGTGGCTCATGCCTGTAATCCCAGGACCTTGGGAGGCTGAGGTCAGCGGATCACTTGAGGTCAGGAGTTCGAGACCAGCCTGGCTAACATGGCAAAACCACATCTCTACTAAAAATCCAAAAATTAGCTGGGCGTGGTGGCACGTGCCTGTAATCCCAGCTACTCTGGACACTGAGGCAGGAGAGCCACTTGAACCCGGGGAAACAGCAGTGGTAGTAGCCAAGATTGTCTATAAAGGAAAAAGGAACCAAGATCAAACCCTACCGAAAATGTGTAATATCCAAAAGCAAAAAAAACATTTTTTAAAAAAAAAAAAAAAAAAAAAAAGAAAAACATGCTTATTTTGTAATTATAAAAAGACATGGATAAACCATAATGTTAAAAAGGCATTTTTTTTTTTTTTACAGTGCAACGGTTTTAATACTCCACACTAAAATAGGCAGTACAGTTTTATAGTTTAACATTAAAAGCAATCCTGCCTTACTTTAAAATGCTTCTACTAAGAATGCTTCTTCCTCCCCCACTCCTTCACTTAAGGTGTAAGTCTAAGGAGGTACCCCTAAAGGGCATTTCTCAGGCATTAAAAATAGCACTGTGATTTGCTTTCCAGTCCTAAATAACAGCCACCTTCCTCATTTGAGAGGCTACAGCATGACCTAGGGGCCAGGGCCCCAGAATAGCTTTTTGAAAAAAGTTATGCCAACCTCCTCAGCGGCAGGTATCTTCTCTTACCACAAATAAATATTTAATGCATCCTTGAGTCATGAAATATTGAAAACCCAATTGACACTTCAATT
>NW_016107701.1:879318-890803 GCF_001604975.1 Cebus imitator
TTTTTGTAGAGACCAGATCTTGCTATATTGCCAGGATGGTCAAAACCTCCTGGCCTCAAGTGATATTCCTGCCTAGGCCTCTCAAAATGCTAGAATTATAGTTGTAAGCCACTATGCCTGGTCCTTAAGAGCAATGTTTTTTTTTTTTGTTTTTTTAAAGAGTCTCACTAACTCTGTCACCCAGGCTGACGCTGCAGTGCAATTGCAATGGCACAATCTTGGTTCACTACAAACTCCACCTCCCAGGTTCAAGCAATTCTCCCGCCTCAGCCTCTGGAGTAGCTGAAACAATAGGCATACACAACCACGCCTGGCTAATTTTTTAACTTTCTGTAGAGAAAAGGTCTCCTTTTGTTGCTCAGTCCAATCAATCATGGTTTGTTTTATTTATTTATTTTTTTTTAAAGACAGAGTCTTGCTCTGTCGTCCAGGCTAGAGTGTGCAGTGGCACAATCTTGGTTTACTGCAACTTCTGCCTCCTGGATTGGGGCAATCCTCCCACCTCAGCCTCCCGAGTAACTAGGATTACAGGCATGTGCCACCATACCTGGCTAATTTATTTTGTATTTTTAGCAGAGACAGGGTTTCACCATCTTGGCCGGGCTGGTCCCGAACTCCTGACCTCAAGTTATCTGCCCGCATCAGTCTTCCCAAGTGCTGGGATTATAGGAGCCACTGCGTCCAGCCTCAATCCATCATTTCAACCTATATGATCCTATGGGTTTGTTTTTTTTTTTACAGGGCCAAAGCTGTCTTTCAAGCTGTGAATAAGATCTTTCTGTGAATCACTCCTTATAACAGCATATCCTAGATGATCAAGGCTACCAAGATGCATATCTACATGCATAAGCCTGTCTGCACCTTTATAAAAATTTATGTTTGGTAGCTCTGAGTTCACTGTGTGTCCCAACTGATGGTGTCACTTGCCAATATGAGAACAATATTGAGGCTAAGATTATTAAAAACAGTCACACAAAAGACAAGTTAAGAGATATAAGATGTTCTAGTATGAAACAGAGAAAAGAGATTCAGAATAGCCCAAATGAAGTCAGAAATAATTTTCTTAAGACCACAGTGATTCCAGGGAGAAAAAAGGAAATGGCCCAACTTCTTGGGTACCCACTCAGCAACAGATGACTTATACAAATTAACATTCTCAGCTTATATGTTAAGGCATGTATCATGGAATGAGCAATATATGTAGTCCTTTAATCCTCTATTCAAAAAATACTTGTAAGTTTCATATCTTTACAATTCACAGACTTGACACTAGCACAATTCTACCTCGATGTTATGTTTATGGTTTATCAGAAATGGATCAAGGTGGTAGGACTAGGTTAACCAGAAATCAGTATCAGAAGCCATACAGATCTTTCTTAGTCAATGACAAGAAGAAGTAATCATCTTAACAAGTGACTCTTGCCTAAGTCCACCTAGACAGAAAATCTGCACAGATACTCAACTGGCCCTTCCTATAAACTTCCTTTCTAAAGCAGCTGAAGTTTCAGAAGCAAGCCAACATTCTACCAGCCAAGCTGGAAAGGCCAGAAAAAGGCAATAAAGGCAGTAAATACCTGCACTGATCCCCCATGGCGGTCTGCAGCCAAGTGAGACGTCAGGTATGAGGTATTGGTCTGCCGGCTGGGCTGAATTTCCCATTCTCCTCGGCGCTCTGATGATGCATTCTGCTTAGGCATTAGAAAGCATGAGAGCAAGATATGGAAGGAAAGGTGAAGCAACAGCAAGCAATAACAAAATCAAGTACATTTGTGGCCCTGTAGATTTTTCTTTCTTTTTTTTTGATTTTAAACTAACAACTGTTGGAAAGAACTGAGAAGAAGTTAGCTTGTCTACATTCACTTTCACCTAATGCGCTAATACATGACTCTATAGCACACCTTCCTCACTCAGACACAGAAAACCAATAATGACCAAAGGAGGAAGGAAGGAGGAAAAAACATACCCGAAGCTGGGATCATCTTTTACTTTCCACAAAAGTAAAATCTTAGTAGCCACTAAGCAGATCAAACTCAGAATGTTAAGATTATTGGAAAGGCCGGGCTCAGTGGCTTACACCTGTAATCTCGGCACTCTGGGTGCCGAGGTGGGTGGATCACCTGAAGTCAGGAGTTCAAGACCAGCCTGGCCTACCGGGTGAAACCCAGTCTCTATCAAAAATACAAAAATTAGCTAGGCATGGCAGCACATGCCTGTAGTCCCAGCTACTCCGGAGGCTGAGGCAGGAAAATCGCTTGAACCCAGGAGGCGGAGGTTGCAGTGAGCAGAGATTACACCACTGTACTCCACCCTGGGTGACAGAGCGAGATACCTTCTCAGGCAATAAAAAAAAAAAAAGGATTGTTGGAAAAAGGAACTGTCATAATTATAAATTACTTAACTGATTAAAAACCTTTATTTATTTATTGACTGATTGAGATGGAGTCTCTCTCTGTTGCCTACGCTGGAGTGTAGTGGTGCAATTTCGGCTCACTGCAACCTCCGCCTCCCAGGTTCAAGCGATTCTCCTGCCTCAGTCTCTAGAATAGCTGAGACTACATGTGTGTGCCAGCATGCCTGGCTAATTTTCGTGTTTTTAGTAGAGAGGGGGTTTCACTACATTGGCCTGGCTGGTCTCGAACTCCTGACCTTGTGATCCGCCCGTTTTGGTCTCTCAAAGTGCTGGGATTACAGGTGTGAGCTACCGCATCCAGCGATTAAAGACCTTTAATAGGGCCAGGTGCGGTGGCTCACGCCTGTAATCCCAGCACTTCCAGAGGCTGAGGCGAGCGGATCACGAGGTCAGGAGACAGAGACCATCCTGGCTATCAAGGTGAAACCCCATCTCTACTAAAAATACAAATACTTAACCGGGCATGGTGGCACTGCGCCTGTAGTCCCAGCTACTCAGGAGGCTGATGCAGGAGAATCGCTTGAACCCAGGAAGTGGAGGTTGCAGTGAGCTGAGATTGCACCACTGTACTCCAATCTGGGTAACAGAGTGAGACTCTGTCAAAACAAAAACAAAAACAAAAACAAAACTTTAATAGACAGGTAATACAGAAAATTCCTGCATTAGGAGTCAAGACAATATGCGTTTTCCTTAATAGGAAGCCCACTATTCTTGAAATTAACCTTCATGGGACTTTGTACTAAGATAAAATGAGTAGTAGCAGTGGCTGGAATATGCTCTCTTACCTAAAGGAATGAACACAGTATCTCTCCAAAAGCAGGTTCACAGGTCAAGAATATGAAAAGATAGGTTAAAACTAAAGCTATGGGCCGGGGGTGGTGGCTCACGCCTGTAATTCCAGCACTTTGGGAGGCCGAGGCAGGTGGATCACGAGGCCAGGAGTTTGATACCAGCCTGGCCAACATGGTGAAACCCCGTCTCTACTAAAAATACAAAAACCAGCCTGGCATTCTGGCAGGTGCCTGTAATCCCAGCTACTCGGGAGGCTGACGCAGGAGAATTGCTTGAACCTGGGAGGCAGAGGTTACAGTGAGCCAAGATTGCGCCACTGCACTCCAGCCTGTGCAACAGAGTAAGACTCTGTCTCGGAAAAAAGAAAACAAAATAATAAAAATAAAGCTGCATTGTTTGCCTGGTTCTTCTAGCTAACAGCTTCTAGAACAGAATTAGAAAAAGTTTACTTATTGAAATGATACTATGAATTATTTTCTTCTAGAAAGTAAAAGGAGGGCCGACCTTCAACTAAAAACCTGTTTGGATTCTGCTTTCACCTTAATGTCACAGGCTGTTTTCCTTCTTTACCTGCTTTTTAGATCTCATACTATTCTGATCTTGCTCATATGTGACTTTTGTTCAGAAGAATCTGTTTAGGTGCCTCTTCCCCTGTGCCAGATGGCTGAGGAGGTGTTAACATCATGATGCTCAGCTGTAACAATCCTAAGGCTCTACAAAAATGAAAAGTGAGTAGTTGGAAAGGCAGCAATGAGGGACTAGTAAATCAAATTTTAATTGCTGTTGATATAAACAGCTGCAGGGGTTAGGATGTGACATTGCTGTGCTGCATGAAAATCAGTAAGGACTATGAATCTTACAAATGTTCACAGCTATAAAAGTTGTATTCTATAAAAAAGGAAAAGCAAGAAAGTAATGGTTTGAGGGTCTATATTCACTCTCCATATTTCAGTATCTCATTGACAAGAGTTGCTTAAAGCTCACCTGTAAGTCACCAAAAAGGCATTTCTCGTAAAAATCAAGAGCTTTGTACACCAGCTACAATTTACTCATTTTTATTAATGGAAGATGAAGTCATATGGACAAGAGTATTATAAAGGATCCTGGTAATATTTTTTCTGCTATTCCTCAGAGAATAAACATATTCTGAGAAGGCAGCTGTATGAACTTGCTCCATAATCTTATAAATGAGGGGTTTGATTTTATGCTGCTAGATATATTAGAACCAAAGCTACCCAAAATATTCCCTTACTATAATCATTTCTGCCAACAAAGATTCAAATGTTTCATTTTCCAAAATAAGACTATAGTGTACATTTTCCAAAATAAGACTATAGTGTACAACATAATCAGAATATTTTATAAAGCATTTTTTTTTTTTGAGATGGAGTTTTGCTCTTGGTGCCCAGACTGGAGTGCAATGATGCGGTCTCAGTTTGCCGCAACTTCCACCTCCTGAGTCCACGTGATTCTCCTGCCTCAGCCTCCCAAGTGGCTGGGATTATAGGCAAGTGCCACCACACTCAGCTAATTTTGTATTTTTAGTAGAGATGGTGTTTCTCCATGTTGGTCAGGCTGGTCTTGAACTCCTGACCTCAGGTGATCCACCCGCCTCAGCCTCCCAAAGTGCTGGGATTACAGGCTTGAGTCACAGCACCCGGCCATATTTTATAAACTTACTGACATTGTCTACATCCTCAGAGCACTTAATATCATTTATTCTGACTGCTGGAGATCTTAGAGTAAACCTATTCTTCTAATATTAGAAATAATATCTACAACTAAACCTATTAGTGATAGCCTTTTTCAGTTCTGTAGAACTTTTTATTTTTGTAATATTTAAATATAATATTTAAGCTCCTAAATTATTATATAGTGCTGTCAGTTTTCTAAAACCTTAAGTGCTTAAAAAAACATCCAGACATTGATAAGCCATTTAGTGCTGAATTTTAACTCAACGCAATTACATCTTATGAATGCTCTCTGTTTTGTGTTTGTTTTTAAGGCAGATAAAACAGAAAATGGCTGGAAATGTATGTTCATGCATACTGATAGGCTTTTAAAGAAAACCCTGGACAGCTGATCAACAATTATTTCCATTTTTACTGAATTACACATCAGAACTCTGGTTTGATGCTACTGTCTGCATCAAACGGTTTGTTTGATTCACAGGGCTATGCGGTTCTTTATATTCATTCTAGTTTAATAAATAATTTGTTGAAAGATTTAAGATTTTTGTTTAAATGAAAATAGCAAGACATTTTTCAAAGGCCTAAAAATCACACTCCATCTCCATTCTCAAAGCAATATGCTATGTATCTCTTAAAGAGAGTAAACTAATGATAACATTCTATATTGCTTCATAAGTGCTTCTACTATGATGAAGGAAAAACGTACTATACCATACTACTGCCTGCCAAGGCCTTCTGTATCTGTTGAAAGCATCAAAACTAAGTATAGACGTGTACCTAGGGGTTGCCGGTTTATTACTTTGGAAACTAGTTTTCACTAAGATGTTAAACTCTAGGGCTACTGTTTTCTGGAATGTAAGAGCTTGGACCAGAATCTAGGGGATGACATAGCAGAAAGGGCCATTTTCAGTTTCAGAAAGCAACAGAATGCCTAAGAACTATATGAAACCAAAGAAAGTTGATAATTACAGCAGTCTGCTAGTGTTTTTCCTTGAAAGGTATTCTAGGCAATACTGTGTACACAAGAGTTATGATTAAGCCTCAACAGCACAGTAGCTAGTTAGATGAAGCAAACCACTGGAAGAGATCAGCATGTAAATCCTTCACTCTTAAAGATCACTCCTGCATACACATCTAACTAAATAACACTCAAGAGATCCATGGGTAGAAAAGTCATTCAGCAAAGTCAGTTTCTCTGCATTACTTCAAAAGCAGAGGTCCACATAGAGTATGTAAGTCCCCCAAAGTAGGAGCAGGAATCTCAAGTAGTGGTAACTCCTCGAGGTGAGGCTTTAAAATCTCCAGTTGTGATTGCATTACCTTCGTGGAAATTACTGATTTACTATGTAGTAGGTAAATCTTGAAACAAGAAAGTAGCAATCCAGCATAGCATCAATGAAAGGTAAAGGTAATAAAAACAGTTGAGAAAACACAGAAGACTGTTGGAACAGCGAAAACCCCCACCTATGCCCTATGTCAGAGGAAACAAATCTCTCTCAGCAGTCATTTGGCAGGGATGAATGGATAGCCATAGTAGAGAGTGACACTAACAAAGGGGGAGGAAAACACAATCTGACGACATCTCAAGTATCATCCCCATCTATGGCCTGAAAATTATTTCAAATTCTTAGTGGGGATAAAGTTACTATTCTGAAGCAAAAGGAGGGCAAACAACCTTTCTCTTGTAGCAAAAAAAAATCACCAGGCAGCCATGGTGGCTCATGCCTGTAATCCCGGCACTCTGGGAGGCTGAGGTGGGCAGATCACTTGAGGTCAGGAGTTCAGGACCAGCCTGACCAACTTGGTGAAACCTCATCTCTACTAAAACTACAAAAATTAGCCAGGCATGGTGGCATGTGCCTGTAATCCCAGCTAGTCAGGAGGCTGAGGCAGAAGAATCACTTGAACTGGGAGGCGGAGAGGTTGCAGTGAGCTGAGATTGCACCACTGCACTCCAGCCTGGGCAACAGAGTGAGATGAGACTCTATCTCAAAAAAAAAAGAAAGAAAAAAAAAACTAGGCACCTATGCTCTGCAAACAAAAACACAAAAAAGAGTAACTGACATTTTGGGATTCAATGTCGGGGTAGGATACCACATCTGTTACAGTTTAAAAGCTTTTAATAGTCAATATGACTCTCTCCAATGTCAAAATGGGATCTGTTCTCTCTAACCTGCTCGGCTAAGTAGCCCTTCTTTTTCACATGCCCACATACAAAAGAAGCCCACTGTAATAACAGAGGTCGGCCAGAGAAAAAGGACACACTATCATAACTCCTGAACCTTGTGGTGTAATGTTTATGTAGCATTTATGTGAGTAAGGGTTGTCACAAGCTTGGATTTAAAGTACCGAAAGGGCAGGAAGAATGCTGCTGCATGCACACAGTAGTCAATTCAACAGTCTACATTTAGTGTGTTGAACAAGCATACTGAATAAAACCTATGACAGTACAATATGTTGTACTGTCTAATATAAGATCTGTGAATACTGGCAGAAGTTACTTCCTGATTAAATTTGATCAGATAATGCAAAGGAAGTTTTGCCAGGTAGAAGCAGAGAGATGTATTAAAGTTTTCATCCCCTTTCTGCCAGATGGTAATGCAGAGTTCTTTAGAGAGGAATCAGAGCCATGGCAAGATTTACAACTTTTAGAACTTGGAAAGGACAAATAGGAAGTACAAAATAATGAAAAGACTAATCCAACTGGGATCCTTCTTATTTATTTTATCCAAATTCATAGTTCAATAATAGTTATCTAGTTAGGTAAAACTGTTTTCAAAAAAACTGTGCTTTGCCAGGAGTGGTAGCTCACACTTGTAATCCCAGTTACTTGGGAGGCTGAGGCAGAAGGATCACTTGAGCCCAGGAGTTTGAGGCAGTGAGGCCCTGTCTCTACAAAAAATAAACATTAGCCAGGCGTGGTGACCTACAGTCACAGCTATTTGGGAAGCTGAGGTGGGAGAATTGCTTTAGCCCAGGAGGTCAAGGTTGCTGTGAGCTATGATCATGCCACGGCACTCTATCCTGAGTGATGGAGTGGGATCCCATCTCTATTAAAAAAAAAAAAAAAAAAGTGCTTAAGTATCTGGTATTAAAATAGTTTTAAAAGGTGGATCCAATATACATGAGTTTAAATGTAGTCTTTTAGGAACCATATTTGGGATCTGTTATTCTACATAGATAAACCAAACAGTACTCAATCCAATATACCTAAAATCTAAATGAGCAAAGCACAATTTTCCAGAATACAGGAAAATAGGATTCTTGTTGTGAAGGAAAAAGAACTTACATGATCAGCTGAACATTCTTTTTTTTTTTTTTTGAGACAGAGTTTCGCTCTTGTTGCCCAGGCTTGAGTGCATTGGCACAATCTTGGCTCACCGCAACCTCCACCTCCCAGGTTCAAGCAATTCTCCTGCTTCAGCCTCCTGACTAGCTGGAACTACAGGCATGCACCACCCCACCCAGCTAATTTTGCATTTTTTAGTAGAGATGAGATTTTTCCATGTTGGTCAGGCTAGTCTCGAACTCCTGACCACCCAGCTCTGCCTCCCAAAGTGCTGGGATTACAGACGGGAGCCACCGCACCTGATGATTGCCTGAACTTTCTTTACAGCGAAAGACTGCTGTGTGGTTTTTTTTAAACACCCCTTCCTGTGAGCAGACAATCCAGCCCTACTCTAACTGCCAAACAGAGGCAAAATGGCTCTATGTGCAAACAGAAAACAAGTAGGAAAAATAAAAATCTATGATATAAACAAGTATCTTTTTACATATGCACCCTTCATTTGGCAGATTCATTCATTCACTCATTCATTCAAACAAGTATGTATCAAGTGCCCACTATTCTAAACATTGGTTTGGGTGTTAGGGTTAAAAGAGTGAACAAAACAATAAATACCTCTGCTTTCACAAGCCTTCAATTTGAGAATGCTGACGCCTTAAATAGGTTAAATGTCCTATGGCCAAAGTCTTGGGATAAGATAAAACCAAGATCTGAGCTCTTCTTTTTCCTTCTACTGTAAGTATGGGACTAGAGTTTGTTGAACCCTAGGCTCACTAGCAAATGGGCAGATTTCCCAGAATAAGAAGACTCTTTCGGCATTATCATCAGTGTCATCTCTAGCCCCTGACTCCCAAATATCTCTCTAGTTGTCTCTGCAGAACCATCCTCTGCCTGTTAGATCTCTTCGGGTGGAATACATTGCTAGTATTTCAAACTCAGAATGCCTAAATTCAAATTCCAAACAAGTTCCTCTACCAACTTTACCATCTCTAGTAATAGTACCACATGCCTTCTCATTATCTAGGCTCAAGATCTCTGCAACAGCTTTGACTATTCCTTCTCTCTTAATCCTAGCATTCATGTGGGCTGCCAATTCTGGTAGATGATATCACTGTAGAATTGTTTAATTCTCTTTCATTTTCCCTATTACTAACCATCTAGGCTGCCTTTACCTCTCAAGGGAATTTACTGCCTGCTTATTGTTTTCCATGTTTGCTGCCAGGCTAGTACCACATTATGTGCCAAAAGATTTCAAAAGCAGAGTTTTTTTTTTTTTTTTTTAGACGGAGTTTCGCTCGTTACCCAGGCTGGAGTGCAATGGCGCGATCTCGGCTCACCGCAACCTCCGCCTCCTGGGTTCAGGCAATTCTCCTGCCTCAGCCTCCTGAGTAACTGGGATTACAGGCATGCGCCACCATGCCCAGCTAATTTTTTGTATTTTTAGTAGAGACGGGGTTTCACCATGTTGACCAGGATGGTCTCGATCTCTTGACCTCGTGATCCACCCGCCTCGGCCTCCCAAAGTGCTGGGATTACAGGCGTGAGCCACCGCGCCCGGCAAAAGCAGAGTTTTAATCATATCACTCCTTTGTTTAAAAATCTTTAGTCCCTATTCCTACTTAAAACGAGCACCAATTCTCCAGCCCAGCATTCTGGGAGCTTCACCAAATGGTTTCAACCTACTTACCTAGCCTTGTCTCCTATGACTTCTTTATTCACATCATATATTTTAGAAAACTGAACTACATACAACATTTGTTGCTGATCATATATTCTTTCTGCTTGGACTGCTTCTTCCATCTCATTTAATTTCGCTAAGAGCATGACAAATGCAGCTTCTCTCATCATTATTTGTTCTGCTCAGACTAGATGAAATATCTCCTTCCAAACCCAGATGACAACAATTTCCAACTTGGGATGCTGCTCTGTTCTGGCTTGTGTTACAGTTATCTGGCCATTTGATTTATCTACTTGTCAGCTCTTTGAGGACAAGGACTGCCTACTTACCTTGGTATCCATAAGATATACTTTTTTTTTTTTTTTTGAGACAAAGTCTCTGTCACCCAGGCTGGAGTGCAGAGGCACAGTCTTGGCTCACTGCAACCCCTGCCTCCTGGGTTCAAGCGATTCTCCTGCCTCAGCTTCCCAAGCAGTTGGGATTACAGGCATGTGCCACCACACCCAGCTAATTTTTGTATTTTTAGTAGAGACAGGGTTTCACCATGTTGGCCAGGCTGGTCTTGAATTCCTGACCTCAAGTTATCTGCCCACATCAGCCTTCCAAAGTGCTGAGATTATAGGCATGAGCCACCATACAGGGTCTGCAGGGTATACTTTCATGTAGCAGGTCCTCATCTCAGATTTACTGAGTCAAAGTTGCTGATAAAAGGTTAGCTGTTCCAAGGCTGGGTGTGGTGGCTCAAGCCTGTAATCCTGGCACTTTGGGAGCTGAGGCAGACAGATCACCTGAGGACGGGAGTTCGAGACCAACAAGGTTGGTCTGACCAACAAGGAGAAACCCTGTCTCCACTAAAAATACAGTATTACCCGGGCATGGGGGTGCATGCCTATAATCCCAGCTACTTGCGAAGCTAAGGCAGGAGAATTGCTTGAATCCGGGAGGTGGAGGTTGCAGTGAGCTGAGATCACACCATTGCACTCCAGTCTGGGCAATAAGAGCAAAACTCTAAAACTCTGTCTCAAAAAAAAAAAAAAAAAAAAAAAAAAATAACAAGAGAAAAACAAAAAAAAAAGAAAGGTTAGCTGTTCCTAAAGTCAATACCTGTCAATCTTGCTCAGGGAGAAACTGTATTTTTTTCTTTTGCTATTTTCAAAACTTGAAAGGAATTAGTCTAGAAAATCATCCTGTTTTCAATTCTTAGAGTAATAAAAGAGACATATTTGACTGCAAATTTCTTTAAAAAAAAAAAAAGAGCCTAAGAAAACAGCCCTCAAGATGGAACAAATGTAAAATGTAACACAGACAAAGATGGTGTAAAGGTTGAACAGACACTAGAAATCCATTACCCACAGTGCATAGTGCAGAAAGAATTTCACCCAGCAAGGATTTGGAATCCTGCTAGAAAGGAGGTTTAAAATTTAAATGAACATGGAGGAACTCCAATCTCTTAGAAGCCATAGGATACTAAAAACTCTAAAAATTAAAAAAAGTAGGGTCAGGCGTGGTGGCTCACACCCGTAACCCCAGCATTTTGGGAGGGGGAGGTGGGGAGATTGCTTGAGCCCAGGAATCTGAGAACAGCCTGGGCAACACAGTGAAACTGTCTGTACAGAAATACAAAAAAA
>NW_016107701.1:891108-893208 GCF_001604975.1 Cebus imitator
GAGATATTCAAGATTCAACTTTTCAAAAATAAGCATATTAGTTAAATACAGATGAGATTTTCCTATAATAATTATATACCATGGTCGGATAATTTTCATTGGAAAGTACACTGAAATTCACTGCAACCTCTCCCTCCCCAGCTCAAGCCATTCTCCTGCCTCAGCCTCCCAAGTACCTGGAATTACAGGCATGCACCACCACAAGTGGCTAATTTTTGCATGTTTAGTACGGATGGGGTTTCACCATGTTGGTCAGCCTGGTCTTAAATTCCTGACCTCAGGTGATCCACCCGCCTTGGCCTCTGAAATGTTGGGATTACAGGTGTGAGACATGGCACTGGGCCTCATTTTTCATTATAGAGTAATACAACTTCATTTAGAATATTTTAGAATATATTACAACACTTCCAACACTATTTCTGTTAATATTTTGATCTCCTCCAATTGATTCTGCTTATTTCCCCATCCCCTCCAACTCAGTTTACTATAATCTAGTTTATTCAATAATGGATGTGAAATAGATCTATAACCATGTGTTTATAGGCAGATAGGTAGATCATTTCTATATCTTTGCTATCAATGACAATGCAACAGTTTTATGCACATAACCTATACTTTGGGTTGTTTTATTGATTGATTTCAAGAAATAAGGTATTTTATCAGAGAGGAAAATAACTTCAACAAATTGTTTTCTAGCCAGGCATAGTGGCTCATGTCTATAATCCCAGCACTTCAGGAGGCTGAGGCAGGTGGATTACCTGAGGTCAGGAGTTTGAAACCAGCCTGGCCAACATGGCGAAACCCCATCTCCACTAAAAATACGACAATTAGCCAGGGATAGTGGTGCACGCCTGTAATCCCAGCTACTCGGGAGGCTGAGGCAGGAGAATCACTTGAATCTGGGAGGCAGAGGTTGCAGTAAGCCAAGATTGCACCACTGCACTCCAGCCTGGGTGAAAGAGTGAGACACTATCTCAAAAATAAAATAAAATTACTTTCTAGGGAATTTGTATCAGTTTCCAAAATCAACAGCAATATGTCAGTTTAACTGTGCTCTCACCTACACCAGCTATTAGCTTTTAAAAAGGGAGGAATGGGAGAGAACTGCAGAAGTCAACAGTCTTTGGCTGTCAAACGAGAAGTCAGTCAAATTATAAGTCTTAGACAACTACTTTAATTAAAGGATGTGACTACGTACCCAATTATTGCCCATAGTTTGCTAAACCCTTTCTTTTTCGCCCACCTATTGTCTCCTTTATATTTACTCTCTAGTACATGGCTTTCCTTTCTTTATATACTTTTTTCTTACCCACCAAGCCACACAGTTTGCCAAAAGCATATACTTACTGGTGAGAAATATATTAGTGGGTGTACTCCATTGTACATATGTGTGTGTGTCTTTGTATATACTATTCTTAACCTATATACTTGCACATGTGCATCTATGAAATAACAAATGTTTTTGTATTTTCTTGCAAAAATGTTGTTAATACAAAAAAGTGAGGGCAGAAGGAAAGGAAATAAACTAATTTTCTATGTGATAATTATTTTTAAAATACATAATCTGTTTATTATGCTTTGCTTATTTACCTACTATGGTCTCTGTTTTTCTCTTGGTAACATATTTAATATAAAGATAAAAATCCTATGTCATATTTACTTCCCAAATATATAAGCCCTTTTTAAAAATAGCAAATTTGTTGATTTTTTTTTTTTTTTGGTGTGTGTTTGCCTCATCTGTCTTTAAGCTAAGAGATGTCCCTCATTTAGACCACTAGTTTTCCAAACAATGAACACTGCAGAACAGACGACATGACCTTCTCTAGAGTGTCCTAAAGCAAAGCTGAGTCTTCATTGCAGGGCCATCTCAAATCTTGACCAGCTCTATAATTTGCCCAGGCAGAGGAACAAGGGGTGGTGTGGAAGTTCCATGTCATGCTCAAGTCAGCTAGAAGTCCAAATTACCTACCCTTCATAACCAGCAAGGAACAATCAGACCTGGCAAGAGCTTTACACTACAGATGAGACCCAAAGTGGGCTACCTGGTACATCCTGTATGTCCAACAGGTCTTTTTTTTTTTTTTTTTTTTTTTTTTTTTT
>NW_016107701.1:893444-896887 GCF_001604975.1 Cebus imitator
GCAAGCAATCTCGGCTCACTGCAGCCTTGACTTCCTGGGCTCAGGTGATTCCCCCACCTCAGCCTCCAAAGTAGCTGGGACTATAGGCACATGTCACCATGCCCAACTAACTTTTTGTATTTTATGTAGAGGCAGGGTTTCACCATGTTGCCCAGGCTGGTCTTGAACTACTGGCTCAAGTGATCTATCTGCCTTGGCCTCCCAGAGTGCTGGGATTACAGGCATAAGCCACCACACTTGGCCAGACTCTTTAGAGTGGATGCTTCATATAAGGCACCTGGCCACATCTCAGTGCAACTATACATGCCCTGAGGGTTGCTTGAAAGTCATACCACACCTGTAAGAAATGGCAAGCATTTGGTCTTTATTTTCAGTATATACATTAAAGCAGAGAAGTTGAAGAACTTGGATTTTAATATTAGCCATGAAGAAGGGGAAAGAATGACGGATCTGAAAGAATGAAGGATCAACACATACCTGATTTCGAAGAGGCTGCTGTTGTGATGGCCGATCCCGGTGTGTGTGGCTTTCTCTAGTTATTGCAGATGCACCAGAATCTACGTGAACTGACCCTACTGGAGTAGGCTGGAAAAATGAAACAAAAAGTCAAATGGGGGAAACAGGTCCACCTTGATGCATGTGCAAAGGACAGAATCATTATAATTCTAATAGAGTAGTAATTATTTTCAGTTACCAAGAGCACTTTCAAGTTGTCTTGTCTTCTCAGCTTGCTCATCTGCAAAAAGGAGGAAGCCTGGTCCTCCCTTTATATTAAATAGTTCGTTGGAGAATAGCTTACCTTCAAAAATACAAAACTATCCTCCAGTGATATCTATATGGCCCTGTGAACCTCTGACCAGAACAACAAGTCCAAAAGCTTCCTATGTTGCTGGGTTCCATTCCTACTGAGGCCAAGTACCTTAACAGTGTATGTAGCATCAACTTCTGAATCATGGGGCCGGGTGTGGTGGCTCACACCTGGGAGGTCAAGGCAGGCAGGTCAGGAGTTCAAGATCAGCCTGGCCAACATGGTGAAACCCCATCTGTACTAAAAATGTAAAACTTAGATGGGCATGGTGGTGTGTGCCTGTAATCCCAGCTACTCGGGAGGCTGAGGCAGAAGAATCACTTGAACCTGAGAGGCGGAGGTTGCAGTGAATCAAGATTGGCATCACTGCACACCAGCCTGGGCAACAGAGTGAGACTCTGTCTCAAAATAAAAAATAAAAAAACAAACAAAAAACACTTCTGAATCATTCAAATGAAACTTCTCCTAACCTGGCTCAAATTCTGGTATCACAGGACATACAAGTTATTATCTTCCTATATGACTAGGAAAAATACGTAACTCCTTCCTACTTCTGAACTAGTAAGAACAACCTATGGCAACACCCTGAAAAGGCTGGTAAATATACAGTTTACAATCAAAGGAAGATTTTTACTAAAGATTCAAGCAGAAAGACCAACAAGTAAAGGTATCAGGTAGGGCTGGTTGGAGAAAGGAGGTAATGAGGTAAAAACAAGATACTTACAATAGGTCTCCCAACCCAATCATAGGCGTAGTCAAAGGTGTAGCCTTTCCTTTCAAAGAGGTCTGTGAAGAGAGTCCGTAAATACTCATAATCAGGTTTTTCAAAGAAGTCTAATCGCCTGACATATCGAAGGTAGGTTGCCATCTCCTCTGTTCAAAAAGAGATGAAAGGCCATGCTCATTAGCTGCATGCTTTCCATAGCAATTGTGGGGAAGCACTAGGCCACAAAAGGGTTATTTATACAGACGACCTGACACTGTTTTTTTAATGGACCAAAAAAAAGTGATAAGATCTACTTTGGTTTGTATCACGAAAGGAAATGTTTATTAGCTAAACAGCACCCTTGTTTCAAGATACCCAGCCATGGACTCTACTTGCTTTCAAAGCTCAATCACACTGACTGGAGTGTCTTTTTAGTATCCCACCTGGAAAATTCTCACAGAGAGCTTCAATGGGAGTATTCCTTTTGGTGTCACCAATTTTTTGATATCTCTCTTTTAATGTTTCAGCCTGTAGAGAGTAGAGAGAGAAAGTTATTTGAAAAGAGGTCCTAAGCATTGGAGATTCAATATGTTTTTAGAGACAATGGTTGTTGCACTCAAATTCGCAGTATTTGTTGGTCTTGATTTTTTTTTCTAATACTAACAAATAAGAAATGTAGTAGAAATCATATATTTAGATATATACAAACATCTGCTGTGTTCTGGAAAATTTTACTTGTGAAACTATTTAGTAGTCTCAGATAAACACCATCAAATCTAATGGTTGAGTGGCTAGGATAAGAAAATAATATTATGTGGCAATATTTTCAAAATTCAGTAATCTCCCATGGCTACCTTAATTCAGTGTGATTCAGCATTCTCTCTTAGATCAGCTCTGTAAGTATTGCTAATCCAGGTTGGAGAAATTCTACTCATATATATTGAAGACTTCAAACAGAAAAAAAAATTAACTGAAAAAATGTCCTTTGACAACGTGCTTCCAGAGGGAAGAAAAGGTATCTATGGTACAGCCATGGCTGACAGGTTTGGTGTATGTCAGTTAAAAGCAGCCCAAGTCTGGTATGCTCAGAGTGATAGCCAGAGGACTTCTGAACCCTGGACCAATGGTGGGCTCCTAAGGAATTCTTGTCAGGCTTTACCTAGCTTGCTGCATTCAGACTTAAGCAATAGTGTTCTGAAGTAATTAGGAGAAATTTTATATCTACAACTACCACAAAAATGATTTATGGACAACGAGAGAGTTTCGAGCAATTAATAATACACTAAAGCATTGTTTGGCTGTATGATGACCAAGTTTGACATGAAATTCTATATGAAAGCTATAAATATCAATGAGAAGATGTATATGATGTGGAGATGACAGGAGAAGAATTTAAGAGTGAAGAAATAAAATATAAAAGGGAATGGGTAAAGTCTTACTTTTTAGGACAGTCTTCTAAAAAGCACAGCAAAACGAACCATCCTGCCTTTCTGGAAGAGAGGGTGTAGGAGTACCCCAAACTACTAAGTTTCTTTCTATATTAACATGTTGAAATAAATTATAACCAAAAAATATGTCTTGGGCCAGGCATGAGGGCTCACCCCAGTAATCCCAGCACTTTGGGAGGCCAAGATGGGTGGATCACTTGAGGTCAGGAGTTTGAGACCAGCATGACCAACACGGTGAAACCTGTCTCTACTAAAAATAGAAAAAATTAGCTGGGCTTGGTGGCATGCACCTGTAATCCCAGCTATTAGGGAGGCTGAGGCAGAGATTGTAGTGAGCCAAGGTTGCACCATTGCACTCCAGTCTGGGAGACAGAGCGAAACCCTGTCTCAAAAATAATAATAATAATAATAATAATAAAATCAAATAAAATATGGCCTGATGTGGTGGCTCACACCTGTAAGCCCAGCACTTTGGGAGGCT
>NW_016107701.1:897352-933393 GCF_001604975.1 Cebus imitator
GGTTTCACCATGTTGACCAGGATGGTCTCGATCTCTTGACCTTGTGATCCACCCGCCTCGGCCTCCCAAAGTGCTGGGATTACAGGCTTGAGCCACCGCGCCCGGCCTGATAAACGAATATTTTCTAAGTTCTCCTAAGGAGCACACCCTGCTGGCCTTTCTGGTAAAATGTGTAGCAGCTGTTGTTATCAATTTGTTCCAGAAATTCCCTGACATACTGGGAACACTCCACCTGCTACAGAATGGTAGTGGAGGAGGAATATCAACACAGAGAGAAAAGCAGCACTGTCAAGGCTGAGAGGAAATGAGGATAAAGATCATGGAAAATCCAAAAACAAGGAAGGGAAGACAAATGTGAACAAAACAGCTTCCAAAACTCAGGAGAGCATTTATAATGTAGACTAATGTAACTAGCCCGTTTTCTTATCTCCATAGCCAATTATCCTGTGTGTGTGTGTGTGTGTGTGTGTGTGTGTATGTTTTTAATTGTTTATTTTTAAATAGAGATGGGGTCTATGTTGCTGATCTCAAACTCCTGGACTCAAGCAATCCTCCCACCTCAGCCTCCCAAATTACTGGGATTACAGGCATGAGCCACCATTGTATGGCCAGGCTCCTTAAAAACATGAAGCCAGAGGCCCCTTCATTAACAACTGAGCATTGAAACAAAGCCCTTCACTGAATACTTTCAAGGATACCTTGAGTCCTTGCCAAGGGAGGCTGCCTCGAAGGAAATACATGAACATATGGCCTAGGGCTTCCAAATCATCTCTCCGGCTTTGCTCTAAAAGGGAAGACAGATCACACATTATGTTTGCAGTTATTAAAGCAGAAAGAGGTTCAAAACTAAGTAATCCCTTCAGAAACGCTTAGGCTCTGGAAAGGCTCTGCTTATTAATTATTTGCATATTTAAGCCAAGGATAGTATTTTAGATCAAAACCCAAAACCAATGTGTACTTCCTTTGTCTAGATCTGTTGATGGTAAGTAAATATCAAGAGAAAAGAGCAAATCCTGAATTAAAACCAAGCACAAATCACTGAACAGTGAATAACCACCCCTCACTCAATGCTGTCACCTTCCTGAAAGTGAGTAGATTTTAATGAAATGCTATTTCCAGTATATGGGCTACAATTACCCTTTAGTTACCACCAGGGAGTAAGCAGCAGATAAGCAACCCAAACTGCTAAAACAGTCCATTCTGGCTAGGCCTGCAAAGAGACAAACTGCAAAATGGCTAGCATACGTGTCTAGTACTTTTTATTCATCATAAAAATGAACACTTATAAATTCAGTTTCCTATCAATGAACATCAGTACATAGTCTCTTGGTTTCTATTCAATTTGTACCATGTCCCATAATCTCAACAACATTTTAAAATTTATTACTAAGGTCCTCTCAAAATTAGATGGGTAAAGCTGGGCACATCTGTAGTCTTGGCTAGTTAAGCGGCTGAGGTGAGGCCAAGGGCAGTGGCTCATGCCTGTAATCCCAGACTCTGGGAGGCTGAGGCAGGTGGATCACCTGAGGTCAGAAGTTTGAGACCAGCCTGAACAACATGGAGAAACTCTGTCTGTACTAAAAATACAGAATTAGCTGGGCATGGTGGTGCATGCCTAAAATCCCAGCTACTCAAGAGGCTGAGGCAGGAGAATAGCTTGAACCTGGGAGGCAGAGGTTGGGGTGAGCTGAGATAGTGCCATTGCACTCCAGCCTGGGCAACAAGAGGAAACTCTGTCTCAGAAAAAACAAAAATGAGGTAAGAGGATCACTTCGGCCTAGGAGTTTGAGATAAGTCTGGGCAACATAATGAGACCTCATCCAAAACAAAATAAAACAAAAAATCAAAGTTCCTGTATTCTGGAAGTATATATGAAACAAGTTGCTGGGTTTTTCTCTCCTTTTAATTGGGAAGATGAAGATGACAAAGAACTGCAAAATAGTTAATAAAAAACTACAACTTCATCTCAGAAAATATCCTACACATTCTTTGATTGTTAGACAGAATCTAAGTAGTACACGCCTTCATTTCTTTTTCTTTTTTAGAGAGAGTCTTGCTCTATTGTCTAGGCTGGAATGCAGTGGTGCGATCATGACTCACCACAGCATCGAATTCCTGAGCCCAAGGGACCCTTCTGCCTCGGCTGAGTAGCTAGGAATATAAGTGTGTGGAACCAAATCTGGCTAATTTATTTATTTTTATTTTTTTGTGAAGATTCGGTCTTGCTGTGTTGCTCAGGCTGGTCTCAAACTCCTGGACTCAAGCAATCCTAACGTATCAGCCTCCCAAACTGTTGGGATTATAGATGTGAGACACTGCACTGAGCCCATGTATTCATTTTGAATTTGCCAATTATGGTTCATTCTCAGACTTTTTTTTTTTTTTTTTTTTTTAGACAAGGTCTCGAATTGCTGCCCAGGCTACAGTGTAGTAGCATGATCTTGGCCACTGCTGCCTCGCCCTCCTGGGCTCAAGTGATCCTCCCACCTCAGCTTCCTGAGTAGCTGGGACTATAGGCACGCACCACCACCCCTGGTTAATTTTTGTTATTTTTTATGGAGATGGGATTTTGCCATGTTGCTCAGGCTGGTCTTGAGCTCCTGGGCCAATCAAGCAATCCACCAGTCTTGGCTTCCCAAAAAGAGCTGGGACTACAGGTATGAGCCACCAAACCTGGCCCATACCAGACAGTTTATGTGTTTATTTTTCAGAATCAAGTTTAGGGCTTTGTTAGAATAAATTATAGAAGCAAGACTAACAGGCTCCCTTCAACTTGATTGTGCTTTCTTTGTACAGAAAGTAAAACCCAAGAGAGCCAGAGAAAGCTGCTCAGCTAACTCAAAATACAGAAGTGCAACATGTTTAACTGCTGCCTTATAGGGAGTCTGCATAAAAAAGAATAAATAGTAGTCTACAGGGTAGATAAAAAGAAAAGGCAACTTTCTAAATAGTGATTCGAAGGGGCTTTTAAAAAGATGGTCACTAATGGGAGGGAGGGGTACCCTGACAGAGATAAATAACATAAAACTAAGTTGGTATACATCAGTGAAAACAATCTTAAAAAGAATGAAATAAAACAACAAGACCATCAGAATCCTTTGTCTACACGGCTTGTCTGAAATTTGCAACAAAATATATATAATTGAAAACAAAAAAGCAGCTATACAAAAACAGTTTGTTAACAGAACCTAAAGATGCACAAATGAAACAGAGAAAACAACAACCAGGGCGAGTGGAGGCCACCCACGAAGCAGGGCAGATAGAGACACGACTATGCAGTTTCTCATACTGTATCACATCTACTAATTGCCTCTCCATTTGTATATCCACTTTCTGTAACAAGAGGCCCCTTGGTCATTAAGAATTCACTGACAAATGTTTGAATTTTAGACAGTTGAGCACTAGAGGGCGAAACCCTCCACATTTTCAATATTGATCAGGCCTACAGAAAAGAGATTTCTCAGCAAAATTATAAAATGAGATTAAAAATTTGTTTAAACTCACTGGAATAAGTAATAAAGTAACTTTTCAAATCCTGAGGAAAAAGAACTGTAGAATATGGAAAAATAGGAAAAATAAGGGTTTCTAAATCAAGAAGGATACCTAAATAAGGTACCTAAATCAGCTCAACGATTTAGGTATCTAGATCTTTGTTTATCCTTTCCACTAATTTAATCCAGTGAAATTAAGCATGACCAAGTCACCTCCTTTGGGTCTCAGTTTTCTCATCTGAAAATAAAGTGTCTGATCTGGAGAATCTGAAAAGTCATTTTCCAGCTCTAAAATCCTAAAATAATCTGGTAACTTAAAGCCATTAGGGCCTTTCAAGAAAAGAAAAAAAAAAAAAAACAGTGAAAACCAGAGCATGCTTTATTTTCATATGCCTTTGAACACTCCACATTTGTCCAATTCATTATTTCCACATGCCCTCATTTTTTCATTTAGAATATTTTCATTTTCAAAGAAGAAAGGTTTCCAACACCAGTGAGACCAGCAGGACACAAAATTCTTCAACTCTTCTGACTGGGCCAAATGGAAGGTGTCATGGGGGTGGATCCCTCATTAACTGATTAATAACCTCCCTTGGGGGTGAGTTCCCAAGAAAGTTGGTTGGTAAGGAGGGCCTAGCACACCCCACCATGTGATCTGCACACGCTAGCACCCCTTCCCCTTACACCACGAGTGGAAGCAGCATGAGGCCCCTGAGGCCCTCACCAGATGCAGATGCCAGTGCCATGCTTCTTGTACAGCCTGTAGAACTCTGAGCCAAATAAAGGTCTTTTCTTTAAAATTAACCAGTCTCAGGTAATCCTTTATAGCAACAGAAAATGGACTAAGTGTGGCTACTATGATGTGGCAACTAATTTAAGGTTTAGGAGGCTTTTTCTCTTGTTCTCCTCCTCCATAAAATTAAGAAGTGATTTTCTTAAAGCCATTTGAAAATACACATCCCAGTCCTTTCTTCTTCATTGCAGTACAAAAAATGCAACACATTTAAAAACCAATAGAATCAGAGTTCCTATGAAAACCTCTATTGTTTGAGACATGAGAAAGGGTTAAAAAGCAGTTACAACTTCCTGTATGTATTCTCTGTAATGTGGAGAACACAAAATATGATGACAGGTTAGATTTCACTTGAAAAACTCTGGTACTCAGTAAGCCAAGTCTGGGAGTAAACTCAAAGTTCCAGCAGGAATGGCAGTACACCAAAAGATGAAACAGTCTGATGCACAGTAGATGCTTACAACATATTTTGTTGGATAAATAATAATCAGGATAATTATAATACATATTGACCTTACTATTATCAGGCATTATGCTAAACATTTTACATACACTGTCTCACAGAACTGTGTATTACAGGGATAATTATCACACCCATTTTATACATGAGATAACTGAGGCTGAGGGAGGAAGGATACTGGATCAAAATTACATAGCTATTAAGTAAGAGTGCCAGGATTTGCATCCTTTTTCTTAACCACTAACCTGTATCTCATACAAACAGAACATGAATATCCATCCCTTGTCTGTTCTCAACTTTCCTCTTAAGAACAATATAATTAGTACTCAAAGGCTGAGCCCAGGAAGCAGGCATTAGAACAACTTCTAGAGTTTGTCAGTTAAACCACACTATCATAATTTTATTATTTAAGATATAGTTTTTGTTTCCTTGTAAAAAGGAAAATTACTTGTCATTATGAAGGAAGAAGGGGATACTGAGGACTATGCAAGAGACCTATGTCAGGCATGGTGCTTTCACATATATTATCCATTCAACCCTCAAAATATCCTTGTGAAGCATTACCCTCATTTTACAGATGAGTTTCAGTGAGATTAAGTAACTTGTCCAAAGTAATGCTGATAATAAGTACCAGAGGACTTCTAGTCTAATTTTAAAGTATTACATTTATTTAAGTGAGGATTTCCATGTGGTTACTGAAAAATCCTGGTAACATCATAATTTCAAATCAAGTTGTATCACTTTGTAATGTCATTTTTACTCTTCACTATCACTTGAATTCCTCAGGTGAATAATCTATGTAGTTTACTCAATGAGGCAACTTAGTAGATATTACATTAGTCTTTAAATACTTATTAATGTGCAGTCCAGGCATGGTGGTTCACATCTAAAATCCCAGTACGTTGAAAGGCTGAGGCAACAGGATCTCTTGAAACCAGGAGTTTGAGACCCACCTGGGGAACACAGTGAGACTGTCTCTATAAAAAATTTTAAAAATTAGCTGGGCATGATGGCATGCCCCTGTAGCCCTAGCCACTGAGGAGGATGAGAAAGATTTCTTGAGCTTAGGGGTTTGAGGTTATAGTGAGCTATGATCACACTGCTGCTCTCCAGCCTGAATGAGAGTAAGATCCTGTCTCTGAAAATAAATATGCTGCGCATAGTGCCTCACACCTGTAATCCCAGTACCTTTGGAAGGCTGAGGAGGGCAGATCACTTGAGCCCAGGAGTTCAAGACCAGCCTGGCCAACATGGTAAAACCCCGTCTCTAATAAAAATACAAAAATCAGCTGAGCATGGCGGTGCATGTCTGTATTCCCAGCTACTTGGGAGGCTGAGGCAGGAGAATTACTTGAACCCAGGAGGCGGAGGTTGCAGTGAGCTGAGACCACGCCACTGCACTCCAGCCTGGGTGATAGAGCAAGCCCTCATCTCAAAATAAATAAACAAATAAAATACATATTGGTGTATAATAGTTCATTAATATTTAAAAATATTTCATAATTATTTCTGTCTAGGAGTATGGAATCTGATAATAATTGTTTGACTACTTTCTAGAATGTTGATTTTCAAAATGTTTTTTTCCAATCATCTAGGAGTCTTTTCTTCAAATAGAATCTTGCATGGAAGCCTAACATATGAAACATAAAAAAGGGAGGCTTTTTTGAAGAAGCAGGCAAGCCCAGGGCTCTGCCTGCTTGGTCTCCCCACTGTCCTTAGGCTTCTCTGACAAATACTCTCCCCCTTGAGCTAGTTCCTTACAAGTAAGGTCTTCTGCCTTGATTAGAGCATTTCACAATATTTGTGCAGGTGTTTCTCCTGAGTAAAATGCAAGACTCATGGTAAAGCCGGTATATTTTCACTGCATAAGACATAAGCTCTTCCTTGAAGACTTCTGTGCAGAACTATGTCCAGTGAACAGAGAATTCTACTCCATTTTTAGTGAGGCACTCTTCCCCACTGCAGACATCAGCCTGATATCCTTTTCAGGGCTGTCATATACGGGGTCATACCTAAGCAAATACCACATTCATTACTAAACTCACTAAAATGCTATCCTCTTTTTACAATAATTCAAGTACTACACTGCTGAGAAACTAAACATTTGGCAACACAGTGTGAAGGATTAAGAGCCTATGTATAGTCGATAGGATTCTTTGAAAAGTCACTAACTTATCATCTCAACTTCTCATGTATAAAAATCACTTAACCTTGTAAAGCAATAAAAACCACAAGCTGTAATGCACAATGAGGATATAAGTGTTACTGGAAAAATAAATTGATCTAATGACTCGCCCCTTTCATGGAGCAGAAAATAAACACACCTTTGCCAAGATGCGTGTTGATAGACATGTATCTTGCAGTTCCAGTTAAACTTTTGTGTTCCCTATAAGGTATGTGTTTTTTGGTTTCAGGGTCAATGTATTCCTTGGCTAGTCCAAAGTCTATAATGTGTATAACATGTTCTTTCTTATTGCCTTGTCGGCCAATCAGGAAGTTCTCTGGCTTGACATCTCGGTAGATGAGGTTCTTTGAGTGCACATATTCCATTCGAAAAAGCTGAAAGAGAAACAAATTATGAAAATACTCCAAAGAAGTGTATCAGGAAAATACATCAAAACATTTTCTTTTATCAGACTAAGGTTTTAATTACTGAAGTAACAGTAAAATTCATCTCCTTTTCACCACCCAGAGTCACTTTACTGACCTGGAAACCAAAAAATATTTTTGTTATAAATACATACATAACAAATATCAAGACTAGGAAAAGAAAGTGGATAGTACAGGTCTGCTAAAATGATAATTCAATTTTACCTCATAATGTCACAATTTGTAAATGATGAATGAAATTAATTGTTTATATGCTACTTCAGAAAATTAAGCAGTTGAGGGAAAAGAAGTATTCCCAGGTAGGAGATATCAAACTGTTGGTGACCTTTGAGACAAATGCCACTGCCATATTCACCTCCTACCCACATCTTCCTATCCTTAGTTGGACAAGACTACCTAATCCAGCTTTCATCGTTGTGAAGCCCAGAGAAGTTAATACTGACCTGATATCACATAGCTAATTAGCAGCAGAGACAGGGAAACAGTTCATTTTATTTTTTTTATTTTTTGAGACAAAGTCTTGCTCTGTCTTCCAGGGTGGAGTGCAGCCTCTGCCTCTCGGGTTCTAGCGATTCTTGTGCCTCAGCCCTCACGGGTAGCTGGAATTATAGGCACATGCCACCATGCCGGGCTAATTTTTGTATTTTTTTGTAGCGAGGGAGTTTCACCATCTTGGCCAGGCTGGTCTCAAACTCCTAACCTCGGGTGATCTGCCCTCCTTGGCCTCCCAAAGTGCTAGGATTATAGGCACAAGCTATTGTGCCTGGCTGAAACAGTTCATTATTGTTGTTATTTTACATTTATTTTAAGATTATTTTTGTAGAGATGGGGTCTCACTATGTTGCCTAGGCTGGTCTCAAACTCCTGGTCTCAAGTGATCCTCCCACCCCAGCCTCCCAAAGTGCTGTGATTACAGATATGAGCCACCACGAATAATCATAAAATTATTTCAAATTGTATTATTTCTATCTACTAAGCTTTTTTACTTACTTTTAGTACAGAAAGAAAAGCTCAGACATTTAAATTTGGGGCTCAAAAGTCAAAGTCAATTATCTAACATTTCCAAATTTTTATAGGACAGTGGAAGCGATCATTACCATTTTAAACAAATAAAGATACATTTACATCCTTCCCTAAAGGGCTGTGACAAACTTCTCAAAGAAACTGCAGAAACTGCTTCTTAAACTGGTATTGATGTGTAATTTTGATAAGAGTTACAAGAGCTGCCTCTTCAGGTGAAAGTTGTCTCAGAGAGAACTGGAGGCCAGAGAACTACAGCAAATTCCTGGGCACACAGTTTTGAATCTGAGTGTTAGTGCAATGAGTTATACTGTCAATCTTTTCTTGATTGCAACAGTGAAGGGAGAGAGGACATGACAAAGCCTTACAGATATATGTTTAAAACATATAAATAGGTTGAGTGCAGTGGTTCATGCCTGTAATCCCAGCATACTGGGAGGCTGAGGTGGGAGAACCACTTGAGACCAGTTTAGACCAGCCTGGGCAACATAGTGGAAGCCTGTCTCTACAACATTTTTTACAAAATTAGCTGGCATGGCACCTGCAGTCCTAGCTGCTGGAGAGGCCGAGGCAGGAGAATTGACTGAGCCCAGGAATTTGAGGTTGCAGTGAGGTATGATCATGCTACTGCACTCTAGCCTGGGGACAGAGACCCTGTCTCAAAAACAAAAAACAAAACAAAACAAAATCAAAGAAATTATTTGCATTTTTACAACTCCATCTAATCATCCTCTTTCTCCCAAATCTAAATTCTATGCTTCCTGTCCAGTTAAGGGCAGAGCATTGCTCCAATGTGCAAAGTCTTAAAATAGAGCAAACTGCAGATGTAGTGTGACTTCTCTTGAGTTTACCCTTTTTGCCCCAGCCAGCTTCCCAGAATGCCATCAAGCCTGTGAGTACTAATTCCTGATGTGTCACTACAGCTAATAAATCACCAAAAGGCCCACAAGGATGTGGCTGAAGAACCAGCCTATTCTCTTTTAGAGCAGCAATTCCAACTTACCAACTGGATGGCTATCATTAACACCGTCTTCAAAGTAAATGTTCGGTCACAGAGGTCAAACAAGTCTTCCAAGCTAGGGCCAAGGAGCTCCAGCACCATGGCATTATATTTCCCACATGGTCCAAAGTAATACACCTGTGGGAGACCTTCACCTGAAAGCAGAGGGAAAATGGGGGTACAGAGTGGGAGGCACAAAAACCAAAATATGAGAGAACGGTTTTAGCACTGAAAAAAGTATTTTTAAAAGTACAGCTTGTGAGATTTCCATTTTCTTTCATAGTCCCTACTGGAAACTTAAACTTGGCACAACAGCTTCAGTGGGAACTAATAATGGTGGGACAGGCTAAGCCATTGAACAATACGTTCAAATAAGTAGTTATTTAGTTATTTAATACCACAGTGCCAAAAACACTTCCACTGCTGTACAAGATAGAGAATGGTCCCTCATCCACTGAATCTTCCCAAAGGATGCCTGAGAGTAGAGTATCATAAAAGGCTCTAAGGATGGCTCACTGAGATCAAAGCCCTGGCTAACAGAACTTTTTACATTAGCTGGTTCATGAGCACTCCCTATACTTAACTGCTATAGCCACATGGGCTATTTGCAACTGTTGCCCTATGGAGAACTCCAATTGAAGAGGCAAAGTCACAGAGAGTACAGCCTGGTTCTAGGCCAGCACAACTTGCCCTCTTTTCACAGGCAGTTTCTGCAGTTTTTTGTTTTCTATCAGCTGGAGAAAAGCCAACAGACACTTAAGTGTTTGGTTGCTAATAAGTATTGGTGAAAGAAAAAAGGGGAAAAAACACAAGGCTGGGTTTTCCCCAGATTTGAAATTCATTGCTATTAAGAAGCTAAAATCCAGACTTTTTCACCTAAGTGGTAAACTGTTAATAAATTTCCTTTACAAAGTGCATTGTAAATATGAGGCATTCACTAAATATATAACTGGTACCATGAGAATAGTAGGCATTAATAAGATTACAGAGGCTCACGCCTCTGTAATCCCAGCACTTTGGGAGGCTGAGGTGAGTGAATCACAAGGTCAGGAGTTCGAGACCAGACTGACCAACATGGTGAAACTTCGTCTCTACTAAAAATACAAAAATTAGTGGCACGTGCCTATAATCCCAGCTACTTGGGAGACTGAGAGGCAGGAGAACAGCTTGAACCCGGGAGGAAGAGGTTGCAGTGGGCTGAGATGGCGCCACTGCACTCCAGCCTGGGCAACAGAGCGAGACTCTGTCTCAAAAAGAAAAGGAAAAAAAAGATTACAGAACATTAAAAAATTATCTTGTTTCATAGAGCAGAAACATTTCCATTTTATACATTTATGTATATAGTGGTCTACAGTTATATGTTGTAGATTATTGTTTGCCTCTGCCTCCAAGTGTTTTAGACAGCAGAATTCTCTCCATTTTCCCACTCCTGCCACCGTTTTTTTTTTTTTTTTTTTTTAACTTGAGGCAAGATCTCAATGTCACCCAGGCTGGAGTGCAGTGGTGACACTGCAATCTCTGCCTCCTGAGACAACGCAATCTTCCAAGCTTAGCCTCCCAAGTAGCAGATGGGACTACAGGCTCGCTCTACCACACCAGGCTAAGTTTTTTATTTTTTGTAAAGATGAGGTCTTGCGATGTTACCCAGGCTGGTCCTGAACAACTCCCATACTCAAGTGATCCTCCCTCCTTGACCTCCCAAAATGTTGGGATTACAGGCCTGCCAAAGTGCTGGGATTACTGTTCCCTGCCCCATTCCCTTTTTATTTGTATGGGTGGCATATAGGCAGATGTACATGCAACACATCCTTCTTTCCAGGGTAGTTCTTGTATATTTGGAATTAATAACTATTTCATATATTGTATTAGTCTATCTTGATCCATTAAATTCTAAACAACTTTTTTTTTTGGGGGGGAGGCAGGAAAGAGTCTCACTCTGTCACCTTAGGCTGGAGTGTAGTGGCACGATCTTGGCTCACTGTAACTTCTGCCTCCTGGGTTCAAGCAATTCTCGTGCCTCAGCCTCCCAAGTAGCTAAGATTACAGGCATGGTGTCCAACTAATTTTTTTTTTTTTTGTATATTTAGGAGAGACAGGGTTTCACCATGTTGGCCAGACTGCTCTCGAACTCCCAACCTCAAGAGATCCACCCACCTCAGCCTCCCAAAGTGCAGGGATTACAGGCGTGAGCTACCATGCCCGGCCTAAATCCTAAACAACTTGAATGTCTTCTTTAAATATGTTCAGTCCTAGCTTATATCCTCCAATAAATATTATTCCTGATAATTCAATAAATATCTGTTCAATTGTCTTTTGGTTGTTTTGATTCTCCCTATCTCCAAAACAGAAAAGGATTTAATGTGAAGTTTTTTTTTGTTTGTTTGTTTTTGAGACAGAGTTTCACTCTGTAGCCCAGGCTGGAGTGCATTGGTGCATCTCAGCTCATTGCAACCTCCGCCCCCCAAGTTCAAACCATTCTCCTGCCTCAGCCTCCTGAATATGTGTCTTTTTTCTCTGTTGTTTTGAAGAAGTCATTTTTCAGTTTTTTTTTAAATATACAAAACCCAGTAGTTGTTTCCAATGACTCCTGCTGAGACATCCAAAGCAGAACATTCTGTCCTAGAGATTTACTGCTTTTATTAATCAGACACATGGTAAATGCAGTTTAGGGATCTTTTAAATTTATCTCCTATATAAGGATTTCATGCCACTAAAATGTTATTTTCCTAATATAAATATTATATTCTTCAAAGCAGGTTGTGGCAGAGCCTGCTGTTTACAAGCCCAATAGCCATTCTCCCTCTCCTTTTTTCTTTTGTGACAGGGTCTCACTGTGTCACCCAGGCTAGAGTGCAATGGTGTGACCACGGCTCACTGCAGCCTTGACCTCCTGGGCCCAAGCAATCCTCCTGCCTCAGCCTTCCAAACAGCTGGTAGCACAGGCACATACCACCACATCAGGCTAGTTTTTAAAATTTTTTCGAGAGATGAGGTCCCACTACGTTGTCCAGGCTGGTGTCGAACTTCTGGGCTCAACTGATCTTCCTGCTTTGACCTCCCAAAGTGCTGAGATTATAGGCATACCTCTCCCTCGCTTTTTTTTTGAGACGAAGTCTGGCTCTGTCGCCATGCTGGAATGCATCGGTGCAATCTTGGCTTAATGCAATCTCTGCCTCCTGGGTCTAAGAGGGTCTCATGCCTGAGCTTCCCAAGTAGCTAGGACTATAGGCACACACCACCACACTCAGATAATTTTTGTATTTTTAATAGAGATAGGGTTTCACCATGTTGGCCAGGATGTCTCAATCTCCTGACCTTGTGATCTGCCTGCCTCAGCTTCCCAAAGTGCTGGGGTTACAGGTGTGAGCCACAATGCCCAGCCTTCCATTCTTTTAAAATAACTTTTTTTTTTTTTTTTTGCTCTGTCACCCAGGCTGGAATGCAGTGGTGCGATCTCAGCTCACCACACCCTCTGCCTCCTGGGTTCAAGTCATTCTCCTGCCTCAGTCTCCCAAGTAGCTCGGATTACAGGCCCCTACCAACCATGCGTGGCTAATTTTTGTACTTTTAGTAAAGACGAAGTTTCATCTTGTTCATCTTTTTGGCCAAGATGGTCTTGAACTCCTGACCTCAAGTGATCCACCTGCCTCAGCCTCTGAAAGTTCTGAGATTATAGGCGTGAGCTACTACACCTGGCCCAGAACTTCTAATTGTTGCAGATAGCAACTTGCCCAGTTATAACTCCAATCTTCCTTGACAATTAGGAAAGACCAATGAGATGGAAGCAGAAATGAGTGTATAATTCTTTTTTTTTTTTTTTTTTTTTTTTTGAGACAGAGTCTTGCTCTGTTGCCCAGGCTAGAGTGAAGTCACACAATCTCAGCTCACTGCAGTCTCCGCCTCCTGGGTTCAAAGCTGGGACTACAGACACGTGTCGCCATGCCCGGCTAATTTTTGTTTAGTTTTTGGTAGAGATGAGCTTTCGCCATGTTTGTCAGGCTGGTCTTGAACTCCTGGCCTGAAGTGATCTGCCTGTCTTGGCCTCCCAAAGTGATGTGATTACAGGCATGAGCCTCCACACCTAGCCTCTGAGTATATAATTCTAAAAAAGCTCTTTCAAGAGAGCTGGCTAGAGTGAAAGGTGTGACCCTCTAAAGGTCCCAGAAGCCATTTAGAATCACCAGACATCTTGAGGATGTAAAATAGTGCCAAGAATAGGTGAAGCAAAAAAGAGAAGAACTCAAGTCCCTGATGGCTGTGGGGTAATCATGCCAATGCTGGACTTTTCTTCCCTCTGGACCTTTTTTTTTTTATCAAAAAGAAAAGTCAATCTCCACCTTGACTGAGCTACTTGTATTTGGATTTTTTAAAAGCAGCCAACTCTAATCCTAATTAATAAATGTATCCCTCCATTCATTGGTTAAATTACAAATCTGGGCATAATATCCTCTTTCTAAAGTACAAGCTAAAAGCCAGGTTTGCTTAGAAATATAATACTGGCATAATTCCCTACACTTGTTGTCAATACTTAAGGTTCAGTTTAAATGAGACAACTGATCTTATTCTCAATAATCTTTAGTATCAAATCTAGATATGTTTTGCAAGAAGTTTCCATGTTTACAACGAAGTCACAAAAGCATTTTGAGTAATACCTATAATTTCTAACTATAATGTCACCCATAACTCCCACCTAGGAACTTTAAAGAATTAGGAGTTCCTGCTTTTATTAAGTACCCTGAGACCTCACAACACACTGGCAGGCTTTGGGATGCTCAAAGCAACTTCTAAACCACTGAGTGGCTTTGAAGCATTTCTAGGAGAGGGACAAGGTCCAAGATACTAGTGTAGAAGGAGGTCAAGTCAGAGTCTTAGATCTAGTATTTGCTTCTGCTTTCAACTCTGGCAAGTTCCTTAGCCTCTCTGGATTAACTTATTCATCTGTAAAGAGGAGGGGGTTTACACAGTGAGATACCATCTCATGTCAGTCAGAATGGTGATTATTAAAAAGTCAGGAAACAATAGATGCTGGTGAAGCTGTGGAGAAATAGGAACACTTTTACACTGTTGGTGGGAATGTAAATTAGTTCAACCATTGTGGAAGATTTCTCAAGGATCTAGAACCAGAAATACCATTTGACCCAGCAATCCCATTACTGGGTATATACCCAAAGGAATATACATAATTCTACTATAAAGACAGAAGCACATGTATGTTTATTACAATAGGAAAGACATGGAACCAACCTAAATGCCCATCAATAATAGACTGGATAAAGAAAATGTGGTATATATACACCATGGAATACTATCCAGCCATAAAAAGGAGTGAGATCATGTGCTTTATAGGGACATGGATAAAACTGAAAGCCATCGTTCTCAGCAAACTAACGCAGGAACAGAAAACCAAATACCACATGTTCTCACTCATAAGTGGGAGCTGAACATTGAGAACACATGGCCACAGAGAGGGGAACAACACACACCAGGGCCTGCTGGGGTTGGGGGAGAGGGGAGGGAACTTAGAGGACAGTTCAATAGGTGCAGCAAACCATCATGGCACACGTATACCTATGTAACAAAACTGCACGTTCTGCACATGTATCCTGTTTTGTTTTTTTCTCTTTAGAATAAACAGAAAAAAAAAAAAAAAGAGGAGGTGGTTTAGACTGTTTTCTTTCAAAACCCAAATTCTTATTATGGCTAGGATTTCCTTCTAGCTGCTTTTTGAATTCCTCTTTGTAAGGCCACAGAACTACTATGAATGAAACTCACCTCCATATTTTATGAAATAACATGTGCCACCAATTCAAACATAAGCTGGTAGTGAAACTCAACTGGAAGTGTATCTCTCAGAAATTTCTTTAAAACTTAAAACAAAACAAAATCAGATGCAACGACTTCACCTCCTACCTACTAAGAATTTCTAAAAGTGGAAGCAAACATTGCTCCACAGTGATTCTGATGTGTAACCTCAGCTGAAAAACACTTTATCTAGAGAGCAGAAATAAAGGGTATTGCTTTGGTTTATGATTAATATATCATAAGGATTCAGAAAACACTGACAAGTCTCTTTCAGAAGTTCTTTCAGATCAAAACAACTGGACTCAATACCTTTTGAAGGAAATAATTTTAAGGCAAGCTAACAAGATTTCTCTGTTTAAAGTTTCTTAGGTATTACAGAAAATATACCTTTAAGCATAAAAGTTTCTTTGGGAGATGTAGTTGTAATTTACTAGAACTATCTGTACAGAAAGCTGCCCATGCAACTTCTATTCTGAGCCTGGTTTTTCACATGACTGTGGTCTGTGCTGGTGGTAAAAGACACAAACACACGCACACTAAGAAAGTCTGTCTCTTTGGTCAGCGATTACCACACAGTAATGGCTTATCAGCTGGGCTGCATTTAAATGAAAAAAAATCCCATATAGTTCTTTCTTCTTTTGTAGTGCCGTCTCAAATCTACTGCTTAAGAAGTTTTAAATTAATCAACGTTATGTTATAAAATCCTTTAACGAGACTGGGGAGAGGGGCAGATCTTTAAGTGCAACATAAGCTATACATGTAGTAAACAGGTACTTTCCATAAATAATTATGAGGGAATGAAAAGGAGGTGAGAGTGTCACGCAAGGTAGGTATGTGCTGTCATTCTTTGATCAATGGTATACTGGAAACTATGGTATTGTATCTCTCACCTGCTCTGGAAAAAATACAGTAATGAGGTCTTCCCCTCCTAAATTGGCCAACTGCATAGAAACCTTGAAACTAAATAAGTGACTACTAATTTTCCTTTTCCAAAGGATTTCCAATAGATTTCATTATATTTCCTTTACAGGTTAAATCTCTTATAAACCAAAACTGCAAGGTTACATGTAAACTATATATGTTATCTTGTATATTTTCCTTAGTAGTATGAAACAGCCTTTCCATCATCAATAACATATTGTTACAAACCCTGCTGGACATATGGCTCACACATATATCAAGCTGCACAGAATAGGAAATTAATGTAGAACACTAGAACTAATTTTCAGTCTGTACTAAGTTTAACTTGAGTTAAATACACCAAATCAAGGATAATGGCTTCTTTTATCATCCAAGCTGTTAACTAAAAACAACCCACAACGCATTATCAACAGTAACTACTCTAAGTAGAGATATTTTTAAATGCACATCAGGTCGGGAACTGAAATAGAACCACCTCAAAGCTTTTGGTAGTTTGATCCTATTATTGCCTAATAATTAGTCTTTCAATCTTTTTTAAAAACTAAATTACTTAACTTTGAAGATCAATGACCTTGACAAGCCCCTTCTTTTGCTTTGTTTATATAGTTTATTTTTTAATGCTTAAAGAAAATAGAATAATTTTTCTCCCAAATCAAATTAATTCTCTTCTCAGTCCCATCAATGATAGTAGTTTCTAGCACAGCTACTAAATGCTCTGGAAGTTTCTGAGAGATCAGGCAATTACTTTTATAATACATGGGTAATTATCATTAAAGAAAATAATATTAAACATGTATACTTCACAAGAAATCAGAAATAGGCAGCTAAACGAGATGCTATTCCATAATAAGTAGTGACAGGAAAAAATGGAAGCATAGCCTTTAAAATTCAGAGAATAAATCCATAAAACAATGCATTATTACAAAGATATGAGATAATATATAGTATTTCTTTTTGTTTTTTTGGTTTTTTTTTTTGGAGACAGAGTCTTACTCTGTCACCCACGCTGGAGTGCAATGGCACAGTATCAGCTCACTGCAACCTCCACCCACCGGGTTCAAGCGACTTTCCTGCCTCAGCCTCTTGAGTAGCTGGGATTACAGGCGCCTGCCACCGTGTCTGCCTAATTTTGTAGTTTTAGTAGAGACGGGGTTTCACCATCTTGGACAGGCGGGTTTCACCATCTTGGACAGGCTGGTCTCAAACTCCTGACCTCATGATCCACCTGCCTCAGCCTTCCAAAGTGCTGGGATTACAGGCGTGAGCCACCGCGCTGGGCCAGTATTTCTTTTTCAAAAAAGAACAATCAATCCTTCTCATTTCTCTGACTCTGAAAAATGTCTCTTTGCAACATGAACCAGTTAAACATATGAATTTACTCAAAATGCTGTTTTAATAACAAAAACAGCTAGGCCCAGAATTAAGAAAACAGGATTACTTTGTCCTATAATGAAAAATGTTTTACAATCATATTGTTTAAAGGTCTCCTGGGAACTGGAATACTGCCAAACACAGGCTGCTAACATGAGCTCAAATTTGTATGGTGGGGGAAGAAGCAGTGAATAACGGCAAGAGAAGAGAAATAATTTCACATTTCTGAGTCACAGACATTGAGCTTCTACAGTTTCTCTATTACATACACATAATTATGAAGGCCTTGAGCCTTAAAGCAGGCTTAATGTTTTATTTATCCAAAAGGAGTCAGAAAAGAAAGCCCAAGACAGGACAGATTTCTTCTATAGTAGATAGAATCCAAACTATACCTATGCCATCATGCCTGGCTAATTTCTGCATTTTTAGTAAAGCTGGGGTTTCACCATGATGGCCAGGCTGGTCTCAAATTCCTGGCCTCAAGTGATCCACCTGTCTCTGAGACAGGAGAATAGGGTCTGGAAACAGGAAACCTAAGGCCAACCTATACCTGCCTTCTTGGAACTTGACTAAGAGGAACGCCCCACCTGCCCATGACCAAGTAATAAGAGGCCAAAGGCCCATCTCTCCCGAACTTTCTCTCCCCCATGTCAGGAATGGGACTATCTGGTTTTGGTCCATTCTGGGACCTTCATTTGCAAATACGCCATAGGAGAGATGCCTCTGATTGGTCCTGGGCAGAATCCTGCTTCCGACTGGTTCTGGGCTAAATCCTGCCTCTCATTGGTTGGGGGCAGATCTTTCATTTCCATAGAGCATAACCTATCAGAGGCCTCTAAAGGTACTTAGGGGTGTTACCATGCTCTTTGTTTGTTGTTGTTGATAGAGAGTTTTGCTCTTGTCGCCCAGGCTGGAGTGCAATGGCGTGACCTTGGCTCAAAGCAACCTCTGCCCCCCAATTTCAAGTGATTCTCCTGCCTCAGCTTTCAGAGTAGCTGGGAATACAGATGCCTGCCACCACACCCAGTTAATTTTTGTATTTTTAGTAGAGTCAGAGTTTCATAGTGTTGGCCAGGCTGGTCTCCAACTCCTGACCTCAGGTGATCCACGTGCCCCGGCCTCCCAAAGTGCTGGCATTACAGGCATGAGCCACCACACCTGGCCTACCATGCTCTTTTAATTCAATAAAAACCCCAAGGAACATTACAATCAGGGCTCTTGAGCCACCTGCTGAAGCCCGCTCCCACTCTGGAGTGCACTTGTGCTTTAATAAATCTATGCCTTTGTCTTCCATTGCTTTGCGCATTTTGTCCAATTCTATGGCCAATGTACCAAGAACTTGGACAACTTGCAGTCAAGACTTTCCATCTGGTAACACCTTGGCCACCTAAGTGCTGGGCACATGAACCACTGTGCCTGGTCCAAGATACAAACTCGTAAAAGTGTGTTGTATATTAGAGATGGGGCAGGGGGCAGAGGAGTAAAGTCCTTTCTCTTTCCAAAAAGACAAATTCAGCTTAGCTCAGTTACTAACAGACTAACTTTACTCAGCTGATAAATTCATGAGATTAAAAAACCCAGTATTTGACATTTTCCCACCTTCCTTAGTACTGTAGTTCCTATAATTTAAGATACAAAGATGGAATATCTATTGAATTTCAAAATCTGCCTCAAAACCTAAGAAAAGATGCCTGATTCGTCTTAAAACACACCTGAACAATTAACAACTAAAAAGTCAAGAAGGTTGTAGCAAGCATTTAGAAGGAATGAAAAACAAAAAATGAGGTTACCCAAAGTACAGTGATCCCTTTCCTGACAATCCTGCCCCACTCCCATTACACTTTCTTTATACATGTGTCTGCCTTCCCGACTAACAGAAGGCTATTTGAAGGCAGCAACTACTGTGTGTTAATTGCTTGGGTCTCACTCTAACACCCAGGCTAGAGTGCAGTGGCATGGATCATAGCTCATTGCAGCCTTGACTTCCCAGGCTCAAGCAATACTCCCACCTCAGCCTCCCAAGTAGCTGGAACTTATAGATGTGTGCCACCACACCTGGCTAATTTTTAACTTTTTGTTGGTAGAGGGTCCACTAGGTTGCCCAGGTTGATCTCGAACTCCTCAGCTCAAGCAGTTCTCCCACCTCATCTTCCCCAAATTGCCAGATTTCTAAATCTTCTTTGGTCCCTATTCTGACTCTAGGCCTGGGCCTATTTTCAACATTTAGCACTACAGTCCCATTACTTCAGTATTCAGGTACATGGGGTATTTAAAAATAAAATTTCAGGTTACCTTTCTTTTAGAAAATTAATTAGGCCTGGGCATGGTGGCTCACACCTGTAATCTCAGCACTTTGGGAGGCTGAGGCAGGAGGATTACATGAGGCCAAAAGTTTGAGACCAGCCTGGGCAACATAGGGAGAGCCCATATTTGCAAAAAATAAAAATAAATCAGTTGGGCATAGTGGTGTATGCCTATGCTCCAAGCTACTCAGGAAGCTGAGGTGGGAGAATCTCTTGAGGCCAGAAGGTTGAGGCTGCAAAGAGCTGTGATGACACCACTGCACTTCAGCCTGGGTGACAGAGCAATACTCCATCTCCAAATATATATATATATAAATGAGGAGCTGTGCCTATCTTGTTCACTACTGTATCCCCAAGACTTAGTTTAGAATAGTACTTAACCCAAGTGGGATGCTCAAGAATATCCCTTTAATAAATGCATGAACAGAGACATAGCAGCCTCTGGGCCTTGGTTTATTTTTCGTACTTGGAAAGCTTTCCTTACTCTTCCATTTTTATATGTCCAAATAAGTCATAGTCCTTTTTTAAAGCTCAGCCCCATACATGCCACTCTTTCTATAAAACCTTGTCTCTTTCCCAAAATTAGAAACCATTTTCTTCTTTCAGAACTTCCTCATCATTTTGTAAGTATCTTAAAAATAGATATAACATTCTACTATTTTAACTTGTGTTACAGTTACTTACCCTTATCGTCCTACCATTAACCTTACTGTCCTACCATGAATATACTGTAAGCTCAGTAAACATTACATTTTCCTTCCAATGACACTGTAGTGTCCTGAAGGGCAGAGATCATATTTATAATTCTTTGGCCCTCAAATTACCCAGCATAGTGCTAGCTCCAAACACAGCTGATGTGTAGTGTTTTGTTAGTGAAAACTTCATCTCCTTGCATTATCACTAATGTAGAAGAGGTTACCTACAGGCTGACCTTAAGGCAATATGAAGTATAAAGAAAGAGAAAAATGCTAAAAGTATTTTAGACTGCTGAAAGCACAAGAATGTAGAATCACGCGGAGCTGACAAATTCTTTTAGTGACTGGAATATAAATTACTTTTGTAGAAAGAAAATGACAATATAATTGGTCACAAATATTAAAAATTGATCTTTGTATTGGTTTTTGTTCCAAGCACACTTAAAATAAGTTACATTCTACAAATATGAAAGGGCTTAGCTAAGCAACTAGATTACTGTTTTGATAGTACACACAAGGAATTATCTTTATATAGCTTGTTACTGGAACTTAAGGAAATGTTTTCTTTTTATTTTATTTTTTTAGTCAGAGTCTTGCTCTGCTGCCCAGGCTGGAGTGCAATGGCGCGATCTCCGCTCACTGCAATCTCTGCCTCCCAGGTTCAAGCAATTCTCTGCCTCAGCCTCCAGAGTAGCTGGGATTACAGGCACCTGCCACCACACCAGGCTATTTTTGTTGTATTTTTAGTACAGATGGGGTTTCACCAACTTGGCCAGGCTGGTCTTGGACTCCCGACCTCGCGATCCACCTGCCTTGACCTCCCAAAGTGCTGAGATTACAGGCGTGAGCCACCGCACCAAGCAAGGAAATGTTTTCTTACCAGTGACACTGACAGAAACTGGAAAGGAACTAGTTAAGTTTTAATATAAGACAGTAGATACATGCTTCTGCCTTCTCATAATCCATAGGAATAATTCTCTTCAACGGCTCACCTTCTTCATTCCATAGTACTCCACAGGTTTGGGGATGCTAAATGCAACCTCCCTTATAAATGATTAACCTTGACATACTATGGGCTAGGAGGAAGAGTGACTAAGGGCTGTGGCCAGTCCTTTGCGGGTCACTGAGCTTACTTCTAGTCCTCACTTTAGACTGAGATTTCCTTTGTCTTTGACCTCCTTAAGCATTCTTTAAGGGCAGCCACTAAAAGCCCTACTCAATGCTGGAAAAATGGCTGTGAAAATATGGATGGAAGAGACATATACAGGTATACTGTAAGAGAGATGTGAGTAAAGACCAAAAAAAAGTCAAAATATGGCCTAGAATTAAAGGGAGAAAATGACACCAGAACCTTTTGGGTCTATTTCCAAGCAAGCTCCCACTGACAGATTTTGGTGATCCACCTTTTCCAAATCTCTGTCTGCATAAGCACTATATCGATTTCCTGTAACTAATCACAACTCTTCAGTTCACTTATGTGTAAGTTACATGGGTATATTTCTAGAACCCTATCTTCTATTTTTCATGAAGCCCTTTAAAATAAGACAAAATCCAAGTAGCAAATTCTACCTTCACACTGAGCAAATACCTCAAGCAGTTCTGCACTTTGCAAAACGATGTGCTGAAAAGGTGTCAGTACTTTGTGTTACCGTGGGATGTATGAAGGCCAAACGATTTCTATAATAAACGCACAACAGTCTATTTGCAATTAAGGAAATTACTGGTCTAAAATGAGTAAAATAGAAGTGGTTTTCTTTTGCAGGAGGGAAAAGGACAGATTCTCTCTCTTCTTTTTTTTTTTTTTACATTTTCCTTTCCCTAGTTCAAAGTTCTCTAAAATTTTGTTAATGTAATCAAAGGCAGTTACTCTATGTGGCTCAGGTGATTTAGAGCTATTTGAGAATTTCAAGGGGTAGGGAAGGGCCACAGGAGGTTTGGCTCTAACAGATAAGCAAGTCTCTTACAGCATTATATATGAATATCTCTTGCTTATATTTCATCACACAGAAGGGTACATTGTTAGCCATAGTATCACAATGTCCTAAAACTTTAAACTACAGAAAATACAAAGGACACACAACTGGAGAATTTGTCCTGGTCCAGAAGTCGGGCCTCAGAAATATCAGGGTTTTGTTTTTGTTTTTTGCAAACTAGCATAGTTAAAGGCTAAGCTCCTTATATTTCACCCTTAGAAGAAGAGATGGAAATTCATAGTATCACTATTTAAACTCCATTAAAGACTAGCAATTATTAGTACTGGGTATGTGAATTGTAACTCTCCAAGCCCAGTAAATGAAACAACTCTTCCTATTTTTTCTTCACAAAAGTAAGCATTTGCCATAGACTGGACTTAAGCTGCAACATCAATCGAAGCATTTAAATGTCCTCTTAAAATGTTTCCTGACAATGTAGGTAGATTTGAAATCTTTCTCTCCCTTCCCCTTCCTCTCTCAAAGGAAAAGACGACCACACAACATTTTTCCTCGTCTGACATTTGTTCCATACACTATAAGACAGGGCTGCTTTTCATATACTGATCAGGTTCTTGCTATGAACTCATGAAATTAAGCACAGTTTTATATTTGAGTTCTGCTCCCTAAGAGGAACAACTGTGACATGAGTGCTGCTCAGATATTTTCAAACACCCCCTCACCGTTTACCCAGCGAACAGGATAACGTTTTGTTTTTAATATGAGGCTTCTGCTGTTGCCCTAATATTTACTTATTTCAAATAGGCCGCTCACCCAGAAAGGAGCAGGTTCTCAGAGTAAAAGTTAGGCAGATATTGCTTTAAACCTCAACTCATCATTCCAGACCCCCTCAAAGTATGCAAGGGGCTGCCTCTCTTAATAGAGGCTCAAAGCAGGTTTTTCTCCAAAGTGATTATTTTCCCACAAGAGTTGGTGAGTATAAGACATTGCGAAAGGTGTAATTCTCCTTTTGGGAGTACTCATTGCCCTATGCCAGGACCAAATACTTCCTCTCCGCTTCTACTCCCTACTGTGAGAATCTCAAGATGGTACAATGTCTCAAGGCAAAATGGCTTGCTATTTAGCAGATGTTACAAGAAGAGAAAGAAAAGCATGGTCTGTGAGCTGTCCATTCCTTTGTTATACTGTCAATTATTTTCTCCCAGCTCTTAAGCCTCATTCTGAGAGAATCTGTTCTCTCTTGAGTGGTGGGGCCCAAATTATGTACCCACAAGTAAACTACCTGGACCAGGATTGAAAAGCTCACCCACCAGTCTTTTTCTCAGGGATTTGCAATTGTGACATACCGGCTCTAGTCAATCTCTGCTAAGGCTTAATTGAAGAGAAAGGCTGTGCAGAGGCCTTTTTCCATGAAATATAAAAAAGTAGAGAAGGCTGGTAATGTAGAGAAAATGGTGCTGGTAGACACAAGCTGAGGAAAGAGATTTTACAGCCCTAAGCAGGATGAGGGTCAAAAAAAAGTATCAGAGATAGGAAGAGTTGAAAACCAGGGACCAAGAGTAGTTGTCTTGGTTCCTAGACATTTTCCAAGTGCTTTGTTCTAATTACTAGATAGGCCTGCATATTTCCTTTCTTGGTTTCATGACATATCCTGGTGGTCTTCCAGTAAATCCTCCTTTTGAGTTTATGCTAATTTAAATAGATGCTGTTATTTGTAATCAAAATAGTGTTGATCAAGATCATATGTAACTGTTCTACCTCCTCTTTAACATTTTTTTATGGCTTGTTTCACACAATAGATAACTGGAAAATCACCCAAACATGAGATGATAAAATGTTTGATGGCAATTTAACACATGTATTAGTAAAATGAAATTTCAGCTCCAAAGTAGCTCCAGTCTTAGAACAGGAACACTTTTCCTCTGGCTAGCTGCCAGCAGGTGTCTGAGAAATCATGGCAAACTGGAGTGATGCCGCAGGATTTCCAAAGACATTGAAAGGAAAAAAAGCCTCATTGGGCTGTATAAATCAACAAAATATATGTAGATTAAATAATCTTTTGTATAAATATAGCACAAGTAGAAAGAGTCTAAAACTCTAAAAAGCCATAAAAAGTTTCTAGGTAAAAGAAGGGGGGTTCTGGATTTTCCTCCCCACAAGGTAAAGGTTAAACTCCTGACTGGATGGTAACTTAAGGACTGTGTTAATGAGAACATATTTGGCAATGATTGTGCAGCTCCAAGAGAGGTGACTGAGACAGATTCAAACATTGAACTCATTTGTATTGTAAACATTTCATGTTTTCTGTATAGCAAACAATTTCTTAAATACTCACTATGTATAAAACACTACAATAGACAGTTAAGGAAAGGAAGATAAAAAAAGATAAATAAGGTACAAACTCTATCCACAGGGAATGTAACGGTAGAAAACTGTTAGGTAAACAGCTAACATGGTCCTGGAAATATGTTAAGTCAACAAAATTAGCCAGGTGTGGTGGCACGTGCCTGTAATCCCAACTACTTGGGAGGCTGAAGCAGGAGAATCGCTTGAACCCAGGAGGTGGAGATTGCAGTGAGCTTAGATCCCACCACTGCCCTCCAGACTGGGCAACAGAGCGAGACTCTAATTAAAAAAAAAAAAAGGGGGAAATAATGAGGAAGACTTGAGCTAAAATTTTCTCAATTAAATTCATGGCTATCTCCAGTTATTCACACTATCTAGAATTGGAGATGACAATGTCTAAATCTTTAGTCCTCAAAATGTAATTGCAAGGCTATCCATTTGTTATAGTTTCTCTTCAAAGAATCAGTATGTCAGTATGCTCAGTTTCCTTATTCTTTAAATCTCTATTTTAAACTTCCTTGTCATTCCAGTAAACAACCTTCTCCACTGGTTCATCAGTAGTTCAGATCCCCAGCTCCAGCCTGACTCATCTCCAGTAACCTAATCACCCCTGGCTACCAGCTCTGACATACCCATAACTGTCTTTTCTGCCAAAACACCCACCCTGCCACTCCAGCTCAGACCCCTGCTCTTTTTAAAATAGCCAATTGGGATTAGTCTAGTTTGTGTGGTCTAACCCTAGCTAACAGAGGATGACACAGCAGTAAGGATGACCCCCTGTCAGGCGTTAAGTACCCCTTCCTCCCTTGTCCAAGCATGTGGTGGCCATCATTGCTCCATCCGTGCACTCGACACCTTTCTATAAAAGTAAACTGCCTTGCTGAGAACACATATCTTTGAGTACTATTTCTTTTTCCACATAGAAATTTTACTTGTAACAATTCTGGGGTCTCGTCTGGGATTCACCCTTCTCCTCTGGGGTCTCAGACCCTCTCTCATGAGGAAACGCATCCTGCTGCTTAATTCTACAGCAGCCTCATGGATAAGGGGTCCAGACCTACCCCATGTGGTATGAGGAAGCCCAGCCTCTCAGCAACATGAAAAAAAAAATAAATAAATAAATAAATAAATAAATAAAAAAAAAAAAAAAAGGCCTAAAAACACCACAGCAACTAAGCAACTGTGCAAAGACCAAGAAAAAGATGCCCATGGGATCTGGTAAAGTATTTCCTTGGTGGTCAGGACCAAGGTAAGAAAAGCCATGCAGGGAGGTGGGAAGGGGGTGCAGTAAACTATTCCTTGGTCAGAATATACCAAGGCAAGAAAAGCTGTGAGGGGTGGTGAAGTATTCCTTGGTCTGGGTGGCTTGGAGGTTAAACAGAGGTAAGACATCTCCATTGTGGGGGTGGGGGGGTGGGGGGGTATTGAACCTTACACAAACCTCCAATAGTGGGGGCGGGGGGGGAGAAGAAATTTTAGGTAAAGGAAATTGAGCCTCACCCCAAAAGGCAAGACATTTCCGGTAAGGGAAATTGAGCCTTACTGACCCCCCAAAAAGGAAAAACTAGAGATACAGCAATGAAAAAAAACAATACTCAGAACTTCCCTTTCCCCTCTTTGGGGGGAAGAAAGGAGTATGATCCGTAAACACCCTCCCTCCCCCTACCAAAACATTCTTACAGCGGATCAAACTCACCTAAGACTCCCGGTGGGACAACAGCAACACAGTCCACCGAGAAAACATGCAGGAAAATATGTTGGTCTAGTCTTGAGGATCCTCTTGGCAGGGAATCTTGAAACTTAATTTTATCACTAACAATTGGCCAAATATTAACAAGAAATTACAAAAAAAAAAAATAGAGAACTAGAAAAATAAACTTGTAAAAAAGCTTCTAAAAGAGTTCAAGAGGGCATCAAAGTGTTAAGAGGTAAATGGGTGGGGTCCACGCAGTCCACCTGGAGAATTCAACCCTGCAGGGGTTGGGCTGTGCCAGAGGCCCTGCGAATCTTTTCCGACCCCCTCCTCCTTCAGACCCCTCCCCTGCCGCCCCTCCTCCTTCTCAGAGCGGGTGGGCTCCAGCAGGCAGGCAGGGCCAGGGCTGGGGTCGGCGGGGGATCCTCCCCCAGCTGGTGACGGGCTACAGAACGGCAGGGTAAGTGGCTCAGAGGGCCTGGTCATCAGCCCCCTTAGGGGTGGCGGCGGCAGGCGCACCCCCTGAATGTTATAGCACTGAGAGAGCAGCACATGCCAAATCCCGGGAGAGGGAGCCCCGGCGCCGCCCACTGGGGGGGCCCAAGTCTTACTAATCATGGCCCAGCCTGGACAGTGTGAAGCCGTTAGCACCTACAGCGCGCCAGCCCAGGTCTTTCCGAGATCGGATTGCTTGTGAATGTAGCCCAAATCTGGTGGTAAACTCCATGAAAGGCTAAATACCAGCACGAGACCGAGAGTCAACAAGTATGGTAAGGGGAAGTTAAAAAGAAGTTTGGAGAGAGAGAGGAAAAAAAAAGAAATCCTAGAGGAGAGAGAAAAACTAACAGAGGGAACAGAGGAAGTCAGAGAAAGAGAGAGATAGTAGTAAAGAGAATGCAATGTGCCCTATTCTTTTAAAAGCCAGGGTAAATTTAAAACCTATAACTGAAGGTCTTCTCCATGATGGGATTCTTAAATCCTGTTGTTCCCAATCCTTATATTATTACAATCACCAGTAGTTCACAGTAATAGGTTTAAAAGATGCCTTCTGGGCTTGTCCGTTGGCAGAAGACAGCCAGGACCTATCTGCCTGTGAGTGAGAAAACCCTCCTCACTCCAGTCGTAAATAGCAATACCAATGGACAGTTTTATCCCAAGGGTTTGCGAAGTCTCAGTCTATGGATAGACCCTTATGCCCTAAAGATAAAGCCCTTATAAAAAAAAGCTAATGCAAGACAGGCTAAAGCCTCTCATTTGGCAATTACCAGAAATCCAACAGGTAGAAAGGTTACCACCTTAAGCAGCCATTCCATCTTTTTGTCAGTGTTAACAAGAGCATAGCCTTAGAAATACTTGCCCAAAGGCACGAAGGCTAGTAGCCTTCCTATCAAAAATCCTTAATGCAATAACCTATGGATGGCCCAAATGCATTACAGGACAACACTTTAATTTATAAAGTTTGCTAAAAGTTAACAGCGTAACATGTATTACCCTAACTTCTAATCTTGTGCCCTTATACAGCCTACTCCAGGGACATGAAAGAAGTTTGCTTTGGAAAAGAATGGTTATCACCATTGACAAAAAGAAAGGAGAATTTATGTAAAAAAAAAAAAAAAATCTTATATGGTAGATTCTTTACTTGAAATAAAATAACTGGCTGTTTAAAGGGATGTTTACAGGTCAAAAAGTTGAAGATTATGTGTGAAAGTTGTGAAAAATGTTATAGAAGGGAATTTATGCCAGAAATGTTGTATAATTTAAAAGTAATTAGGCCTCTTGAATGTAAAATTATTGAAGAAACAGTTTATGTACAAGGTGTGTAAGGAAAAGAAAAATATACTTTTTGTAAAAGGATTATAAGGAGGCATAAGAATGTGATTTCTACCTTCATTAAAAAAAAAGTAAAAAATAAAAATATTTTGTTTTGAAGGTTAAAGCAAATTTTAAAATGTAAATTACAAAGGAAATTCTGTGTGTAATCATAAACATATTGGCTAATGTTAAAGGGGTATCATCCAGTTTTTCTGTAAACTGGACATTAAAAGGTATTGTTTTGTTTAAAAAAAAAAAAAAAGGCACTAACCTGCTTTTTAACAAAAATTTTAGCAGGGTTAAAAAGAATCTATAAAAAAATCTTACCTTATGGTCAGAAAATATGTCTACAAGGTTTCATGAAAATTGAGTTTAACATTAATAGCACACTAAATAAAGATGAAACTTCGCTTACCTGGTATAAAATCACACAGGAAGCATTGTCAAATATAAAATGGTATTTGGCTTTCTTTTGTTTAAAAACTAACAAAAATAGGTGCTAAAGAGAATTTAGAAGGAAAATGGATATTGCCAGACCAGAGGGAAATGTTATCCAAACCCCTTATGAGAGGAATCTGCTTCCAACTGTATCTAGGGACCCATTGGGGGCCCCAAGCCATGTGTGACAAAGTCCTCATAGTTCATGGGTGCACAGGAATTTATACCCTGGCCAAATGGGTTACAGACAGTTGCTTAATATGTACGAAAACTAATAAACTATTAAAAAAAAAATTATAGGCCGGGCACGGTGGCTCAAGCCTGTAATCCCAGCACTTTGGGAGGCCGAGGCGGGTGGATCACGAGGTCAAGAGATCGAGACCATCCTGGTCAACATGGTGAAACCCCGTCTCTACTAAAAATACAAAAAATTAGCTGGGCATGGTGGCGTGTGCCTGTAATCCCAGCGACTCAGGAGGCTGGGGCAGGAGAATTGCCTGAACCCGGGAGGCGGAGGTTGCGGTGAGCCGAGATCACGCCATTGCACTCCAGCCTGGGTAACAAGAGCGAAACTCCGTCTCAAAAAAAAAAAAAAAAAAAAAAAAAAAAAAATTACCCCTGAGGGGAAGGAATTCAGGCTTAAGGCCATTCCAAAGTATCCAGATTAATTACATAAAGATGCCTCCAATTGGTCATTTAAAGTATTTATTGATTCAGAAAATAGGACTCATTTTACTGCAAATGTCATTGGGAAATTAGCCCAGGTACTGGATATAACATGGAAAGATTGTACTCCCTGGCATCCACCTTTATTAGGGAAAGTAGGAAGGCCTATTACCCTGTTAAGAGTCTAAACTGCTCCCCAAAGGACATTCTACAATGAATCTCCCTACATTTGAAACAAAAAATCAGTTTATATACTTGGTTTATCTTCTACTTTCCCTTCCCTCAAAACTAAAGGTCTTTTAGCGCAGGTGCCACGCTGAAGTTTCCGATACCAGCACCAGCCTGGAGACCACCCTACCTCGTGCTGCTAGCCACCAAGACTGCCATTCGTACAGCAGAAAAGAGATGAATACATCACACCAGAGTCAAGAAAGAGCCATCACCTTTAGAATCATGGGTTATTGTTCTAGAACCAGATCCTACCAAGTTAAAGCTAAGAAAAGCTTAGTCTATCTTTTTTTTTTTTTCCCTTTTCTTCCCTTTAACTTCTCCCCATCTTGTTATTAATGTGATTAGATCTAGCTCACCTCAAGTTGTTACTTTGATGTCTGTTTAGTTTTAGTTATGCCTTGTGGAGATTTGCATAACCAGGGACAGCTTGCTGCCTCAGAAGGATGTCTCTGTCCCTCTTAGACTTCCTCAGATTAGGAAAACATAATGAATTCCTCTAAGGATATTAGTAATCCAAGGAATAGTAGCTATATTAATTGGCAGAAATCAGACTCTTGTTCCTCTAAAACAGAATCTCTGTGTTCTGCTTAGTCTAATGTCATATGGAACACTAAAGGTTTAAGATAGACTGCTTCCACAGGTCTTTGTCAGTCCTTAAAACTATATATCCACTTCACTGAAGGAATTACTCCTTCTGGCTGTCAATATAACCAATGTAATCCTATACAGCTTACTACTGTTATTGCAACATCTGAAAACCCTTCCCCTTATTAAGTTTTATTTATGGCATAGGAGCCGACATTTCAGAAAAGGATCTAAAGAAATTTTTGAAATGCATTTTATTGCTCCTTCAACCTCTTTATCAATCACTCCTCCCAGACACAATGACAAAACCAAAGTCTCAATGGTAAAAGTAAAGGACCTAAGGCAAACCATAGCCATTAAAATAGGATATAAGGATGCAAATGCCTGGGTAGAATGGATTAAATATTCCATTTGCACCTTAAATAAATGTGACTATTATACTTGTGTGCACCGTAGGCCAGAGGCCCAGACTGTCCACTTTTCAATGTGGTCTAAGCAAGCAGACATGGAGTGAGTGCATGATAGCTCTTTTTCAAGATTCCAACGCCTGGAATAATGAATTGAGCCAAGTTCTTTTGCTGCTATTTCCTGAGGCTCAACACCCTGAGGTCAGCCCCCTAAGGCCATACAGTCTCCATCTCCCAAGGCAAAGTTCGCTTCTCGTCTCTCAAAACGGGGAGAACTTAAGTGCTCCTTGAAAACTTAACAGGATGCAGTGAAGTCAGGCACTTCCAAGAGGTGGCTCATCAGTCCGCCCTTACTCATCCCCAAGCAGAGGTATGGTGGTATTGTGAGGAACCCTTACTGGACACTGCCAAATAACTGGAGTAACACTTGTGCTCTAGTCCAATTGGCTATCCCCTGGCATTTCATCAACCAAAAAAAGAGATATCGTGACATAGGCAAACAAGAGAAGCTCCTTATAGGTCTTTTAATTTTCATGTGTACTTAGATGCAATTGGGGTCCCAAAAGGAGTTCCAAATGAATTTAAAGCCCGAGATCAAATAGCTGCAAGATTTAAGTCAATGTTGTTCTGGTAGGTTAACAATTAATAAAAATTGTAAATTAGATAAACTACATTTATTACAACCCACAGCAGTTTGTTAACTAAAGATGCTGTTAAAGGAATAGCTAGACAATTAGGATCCACTAGCCAAATGCCTAAAAACAATAGAATGGCCCTAAATATATTAGCGGAAAAAGGTGGTGTTTGTGTTATGATTAAAACCCAGTGTTGTACCTTTATTCCAAACAACATTGCTCCCAATGGGAGCATAACAAAAGCCCTCCAAGGACCTACTGCTTTTTATCAAATGAGCTAGCTAGAAATTCTGGCATCAATAACTCTATTTCAGATTGGCTTAAAAGGTGGTTCCGTTAATCGAAAGAAATTGTAACCTCAATTCTGACCTCTCTAGCAACTGTAATAATTATACTTCTTGTTAGATGTTGTGTCATACCATGCAGTTTGTTAACTAATGTGTTAACTAGATGTTGTGTCATACCATGCATCCAAGGACTCGTGCAGAGGCTAGAATATCCCCAACCCCTCCTCCATGCTATTCAGATAGGTTACTTCTTTTAGAAAAACAAAACAACTAAGCCAAAAATTTAAGGAAGTTTGAAGAGAAAAGAAAACTGTAAAAATTCAAGATGGAGGATTGTTATAGTAAACCCTAAGTTTCTCTTCAAATAATCAGTATGTCAGTATGTTCTGCTCTCTTATTCTTTAAATCTCTAAAGTTTAACTTCCTTGTAATTACAATAAACCTTCTCCATCAGTTCATCAGTAGTTCACATCTGCTCATTGGATCTAGCAATCCCAAACTGGGTATCTCCTCAAACAAAAAGAAATCAATTTATCAAAAAGATATCTGTACTCATGTATTTTTCACAGCACTATTCACAAGAGCAAAGATATGGAATTAAGTGTCCATCAATGGATGAATGGATAAAGAAAATGTGGTATACATGCACAATAGAGTACTATCCAGCCACAAAAAGTGTAAAATCTTGTCACGTGCAGTAACAAGGATGAAACCTAAGTGGAACAAACCAGCCACAGAAAGACAAATACTGTGTCATCTCATTCATAGGTGAGCGCTAAAAATATGTTTACATAGATGTTGAGAGTGGAATGATAAAGAATGGAAACTTGGAATGGTGGGGGGCAGGGAGGGGGAAGGAAGATGAGAAATTGGTTGGTGGGTACACAATGTATGTTACTTGGGTAATGAATACCCTAAAAACCCCAACTTAACCACTATGCAATCTATGCATATAAACAAATTGCCCATGTATCCTCAAAATTTGTACAAATAAAACAGGAAGACAAAATAACTTTTTCCTGAATTTAGGAGTATGTCTCTTCCCTTTGTAATACCTCTGGCAGAGAGATCTCTGAAAAATTTATAAACAGCAAGAAAAAGTCCAAATTTTACTTTCTTTTACCAAGTTAACTATTTCATCCTTTCTTCCCACTTTATGTAAACTTTCTACCAAAATGAAGATCGAAAGGTTTCTTCTAAGTTCCTTAAGGACTCCTAGGGGACAACTAAGTTGAGGCATGTTCCTTGTTCACAACTACCTGTGTTAAAACAGTTCTCTCAGATATAGGTGATGGGGAGGAAGGCAGCAAATCACACTGCCATGTGTGTACTTATGCAACAATCTTGCATGTTCTTCACATGTACCCGAAAACCTAAAATGCAATGAAAAAAAAGAAAAAAGAAAAACAGTCCTAAGTAAAATTCTCATTTTTCTAGTATATCTTCAGAAGTTTGTATTCTTGAATTCTTGTATTCTGTTTCCTGTGTTGCTCAGCTTACTTGTAATGTGCTCCTAAGGAAGTTCACAATATTATAAAAGGGTCTTATCAATATTACACTTTCTTATGACTTCTTCAGATCTATATTTAATTGCTCTGTTGAAAAAGAACCATGCTCCTGTTAATTTACAGTTGCCTAGATTCAAAGCTCTTTTGTGGTACCACCCAGCACCTCTTGTCTTTTAAGAGGGGATATAAAACCATTCCCTCCAAGCGACTTCAAAATTACAAAGCCTGATAAGCTCTATTAACACTTACTTTATTCACAACACAAAGGTTTCAGTGGATGAAGCGGTTTGAATACAGGAGCTCTAAGCTTCTCAGCTGTATACATGGCACATGCATTCAACATCAACCATTGATTTACTGTGGGAAAAATATTTCAGAACCTAAAAAGCTCAAGGCCATACAAGGGTTTGGGAGTAACAAAGGTATCCTTCTGAGTCACAAAATTAGGGGGCATCATGTGAAACAGGAAATCCTGCTCTTTCACACTGGGGGACGTTTCCAATCTTTGCCCCAGTTAAAAGCTTTTATGACTATCTTCTGTCACTGTTTTAAAATTAGGTAAGGGATAATGTGTGGATGACTCTATGCTGGGTATATAGGTATATATGCACATAAAAAAAATCTATACAAAAACATAGAGCCTGGGCAACAAAGCAAGACTCCCATTTCTACAAAAAAAAGTTAGCCAGGCATGGTAGTGTGCACCTGTATTCCCAGCCACTCTACTTGGGAGGCTGAAGTGAGAGGATCCCTTGAGCCCAGAAGTTTGAGGCTGCAGTAAGCTATGATTGTGCCACTACACTCCAGCCTGGGAGACAGAGCAAGGCTCTGTCCCTTTAAAAAAAAAAAAAAAAAAAAAAAAAAAAAAAAAAATATATATATATATATATATATATATAAAATGTATGTATGTATGTTTGGGAAAAACAAACAAACAAACATTCCTAGTGCAGGTTTGCTTATTGTGTGACCCTAGCTATATAAGTTACTAAAGTTCCTGTGCTCAAAAATGGGGGAAAAAAGAAATAACCACAAAAAGTGCCTACCAGACTGAGCCCTACTGACTTGGGCTCCTGAATTACATCTATGGCCTGTATTCTGAACTCAAACCTCTACAGCACCCTTTTTTACCCTGGAATTGGGCCAGGGCTGTGCTCTGCCCCACCATGGGTAGAGATTCACAGCTGCAACCCAACCCCCTGGATCTGGACTGTGAAAGGTATCTCAAAGTCACAGATCCCGGTGCTACGGGCAACCTACAACAAACCCTGCTACAGAGAGCAAACCTGCACTCCAAGACAAAAGTGCCACAGAGGTTTGCAAGACCCTAAGCCTAAGATCCTAGTCTCACAGCTGCTTGTAGACCAAGTCAGATACCAACAGTCTTCCCATTGTGGGGAAAATGAGAACAGGAAGACCCAGAAGTCTTTGCCTACAAGGATATTAACAACCTACTGCCATCACTACCAAAAAATTCTATACCCTAGGCTACTAAGGCATTCACACTTATTCCTGATGTTTAATGTAGCAAAAGAAGTTGCACAGAGACTATACCACTAAACCTACGTGCACACAGATTCACCACACTTTTCCCAATTAGCACACTAAGACCCAACTGCAGGCGAAAGTCTCTGTCTATTAAAGCCACTCTAGAAAGTTTAAGAGACTCAGAAGTTCCATTAGATGCACAAACATCAATACAGGGGTAAAGAAACATGAAAAAGTAAGAAAATATGACACCACCAAAGAAACATAACAACTCTTTAGTAATAGACCCCAATGAAAAGGAAATTTTAAAACTGCTGGAAAAGGAACTCAAAATAATGATTTTTTGTTATTGTTTGGATTTTTTTTTTTTTTTTTTTAACATAGGCTCTAACTCTGTTGTCCAGGCTGGAGTGCAGTGGCGCAAACATGGCTCACTACAACCTCAACTTCCTGGGCTCAAGCAATCCTCCTGCCTCAGCCCCCCAAGTAGCTAGGACTACAGGTGTGTACCACCACACCTGGCTAATATTTTTGTATTTTTCTTAGAGATAGAGTCTTGCTATTTCCCCTAGGCTGATCTCAAACTCCTGAGTACAAGCAATCCACTCACCTGAGCCTCCCAAAGTGATGGGATTACAGGTGTGAGTCACTCACGTCTGGCCTAAAATAATAATCTTAAGGAAACTTAATGAGATACAAGAAAATACAGACAGATGAGTCAGCAAAACCAGACAAATAATTCATGATATAAACAAGAAATTCAACAAGGAGATAATAAAAAAAGAACCAAACAGAAATCCCACAGCCGAAGAATTCAATGAATTAAAGAAAAAGTACAACAGAAAGACTCAACAGTAAACTTAAGCAGAAGAAAGTCTCTGAACTTGATGACAGGTCATTTTAAACTACTCAGTTAACAGAACAAAACAAACAAGGCCGAGCTCAGTGGCTCATGCCTGTAATCCTAGCATTCTGGGAGGCCTAGGTGAGCAGATCACCTGAGGTGAGGAGTTCAAGACCAGTCTGGCTAACATGGTAAAACCTTGTCTCTACTAAAAATACAAAAATTAGCCAGGCGTGGTGGTGCATGCCAGTAATCCCAGCTACCCGGGAAGCTAGATCATTAGAACCCAAGAGTTTGTGGCTGCAGCAAGCTATGATTCCACCACCACACTCTAGCCTCACAATCAGAACGAGTCAGTCTCTTTAAAAAAAAGGGGGTGGGAGGAATCTTGTCTTTTTTTTAATTTGAGGATTACCTTCTCCTTTATAAGAGAGCCAAAGGCCGAGCGCAGTGGCTGACACCTGTAATCCCAGCACTATGAGAGGCCGAGGCAGGTGGATCACAAGGTCAGGAGATTGAGACCATCCTGGCTAACACAGTGAAGCCCCATCTGTACTAAAAATACAAAAAATTATCGGCCGGGCATGGTGGCTCACACCCGTAATCCCAGTACTTTGGGAGGCCGAGGTGGGCGGATCACCAGGTCAGATCAAGACCATCCTGGCTAACATGGTGAAACCCCATCTGTTAAAAAAAAAGAAGAA